>NW_025973886.1:0-8800 GCF_021869965.1 Rhincodon typus
AAGTTTCAAAATCTCCCCTCCCCCCACCGCATCCCAAAACCAGTCCAGCTCGTCCCTGCCTCCCTAACCTGTTCTTCCTCCCACCTATCCCCTCCTCCCACCTCAAGCCGCACCTCCATCTCCTACCGACCAACCTCATCCCGCCCCCTTGACCTGACCTATCCCCTTCCTAACTCCCTACCTACACTCACCTTTACTGGCCCCATCCCCGCCTCTTCGACCTGTTTGTTTCTTCTCCACCTATCCTCTCCTCTATCCGCCTCCCACTCTCTCCCTATTTATTTCAAAACCCCCTTCCCCTCCCCCTTTTCTGATGAAGGGTCTAGGCCCGAAACGTCAGCCTCTCTGCTCCTATGATGCTGCTTGGCCTGCTGTGTTCATCCAGCCCTGCACCTTGTTGTCTCGGATTCTCCAGCATCTGCAGTTCCTACTATAGCTGAACAATCAGCTTGTTTTGTATGCAATAAAGGCTTCCAACAGCAGATGGCAGTGATGTGGTTAAACCAGCAGTACTGCAAGTTAGGGCAGAAAAGCTCCAATATTATTTTTTATACCTGATGCCTCACGGCCTCAAAAATCTGGATCGATATTGTTAGATTACATTCATTTTAAGGTGCGTATAATGATCTTGGTGTTTTAAGATTTACCAGGAAAAAGGACAACCCTTCCTCAGAAAATAAATCAGAGTTCCTTAGACTGCATAAACAGAATTGGCAGCACACTCAGACTAAACATGGTTGAGACCTTTAGAATGAACATTAATGTTTAGCACCAGTGTAAGCAACAATGCTTTTGGCTCAAAAGTTATTCTTGCACATATCTGTTTATCCAGCTGTTTGATATATTCTCTTATTCAAATAGTACTTGAACATTTGGAGTAAAGGATAATGGACATCTTAGCCAAAAAAATAGCGCATTCAAGGTTCGAATATATATTAAGAATACTGGGATTGGTATCTCAACACACATGGAAGAAGCTAGACAAATCCTTAACACCCAGCTCTTGTTTCATTTGAAACCAGGACCCATCTGGCTTTTACCAGCAAGCTTCAGTTCAGGATTCACTGATAGTCAAACTTGTCTTGCTGATCTGTCCAGCATCATGTAGATAGTACTGAATTTGAAGTTACTTTACCAAGAATGAACTGAATGATAGAAGTGAATCTACTCTAACCACATTGGGAAGGCAAGTAGCAAGGATCACACAAAGGTCTACAGAGGGACATAAACAGGATAAGTGAGTAGGCGAAAACTCGGCGGTTAGAATAAGTGGGAAAACGTGAGGAATGCACCTTGGTGAGAAGCACAGAAGAGCTAAGTATTATTTAAATGGGGAAAGACAGCAGAAATCTGCAGCACAGAGGCGTTTGGGAGTCCTCTTGCATGAATCACAAAAGGCTAGCATCCAAGTTCAGTGGGTAATAGGGAAGGTAAATGAATTGTGTGCCTTCATTTCAAGGCAAATAGAATATAAAAATGGGAAGTCTTGCCAGAACTATTCAAAGCACTAATCAGACCATACCTAGTATACAGTGAAGAGTTTTGGGTCACCCATACAAGATATTCTGAAACCAGAGGCAGCCTAGAGAAGGTACACTAGTTGATAGTGATTATGAAGGGAAATTCTTATGAGGAGGGTGACAGTAGGTCAGGCTTGTAATCATTGCAGTTTAGAAGAATGAGAGGGGGCTGGATTGAAACATACAGGGATTTTGAGGGTTGCCAAGCTCAGAGTTAGGCTAAGACAGGCTGGGGGGTTGTTTCCACATGTGGAAGAGTGAAGGTCACTGATTTAAGGCAGCGTTTAGGGCAATTCCTTGTCTCACAGGATAATGAACCTGTTGAATTCTTCACCATACCGGGTGTCAAGGCTGCTAGACTGACATTTTTCAATCAGAATTTGAATAAAGGGTTTAGGAGAAAGGACAGGAAAGTGGATTTGAGGATTATTACATCAACCACCTTAGATCTGATCAAATTTAGGTGAGGCGATGGCCTACTGGTATTATCGCTGGACTATAATCCAAAGACCTAGATAATGTTCCAGGGACCTGGGTTCGAATCCTGCCACGGCAGATGGTGGAATTTGAACTCAATAAAAATATTTGGAATTAAGGATCTAATGAGGAGCATGAATCCATTGCCCGTTGTCAGGAAAAACCTGCCTGGTTCACTAATCCCTTTTAGGGAAGGAAATCTAATCCTTACCTGGTCTGGCCTACATGTGACTCTAAACCCACAGCAATGTGGTTGACTCATTATTGCCCATCCCTGATTGCCCACAGTTAATGCTGGCCTACCCAGTGACTCCCTCATCCCATAAATGAAGAAAGGAAATGGCAGAGCAGACTCAACCACTGCCTCCATGTCTTATGATCCAACCCCTTGATTTGGACCACAGTTTTTCAGTAAACAAATTAACCCTTCCTTGCCCGATCATAGTCACGTACACTCTGGAAACAATGTCCCTAAGTATATGACTTGACATTCTCTTGGAAATTGATGTTTGCTTCTGAGACATCAGGTTGGTGACTGAACCCCTTCAGTGGTGGGCTTGTCCACTCCAATCCTCTGTTCTATACAAGGTCATAAGATATAGGAGCAGAAATAGGCCACAGGCCCCTCAAACCTGCCTGCCATTCACTAAGATCATTTCTGATCTGCCCTAGGCCTCAACTGCTCTTTTGTGCCAGGTTTTCAAAGCCCTCAGCTCCCCAGGTAGATATTCAAAGATCTACCTCCTCTTTAAATATTTTGTGTTCTAGTTACCACAACTCTTTAGGCAAGAGAATTTACTACCCTTGCATCCCATTATTCTCTAACTATGCCCCCTATTCAAGATATCCCCACTACTGGGGGCATCTTCTCAACATCTCCCATCAAGCTCCCTCAGAATCTTTTATGTTTCAATAACGCCACCTCTCATTCTTCAAAACTCTAATGAATAAAGGTTTAACCTTCATCCTTGATAAGTGAATCCATTCATCCCAGGAATCAGCCTAGTGAGTGTCTCTTGAACTGTCTCCAAAGCCTGTATATATCTTTCCTTAAAAAAGGGAGGCAAAACCGTACAACGTACTCCAGAAGCAGCCTCACTAACACCCTGTACAGTCTTAATTAAGACTTCCCTACTTTTAAACTCTAACATCTAAACAATAAAGAGTAAGTTTAACTCCAGCTTGCTGTAGCTGAATTCAGCTCAAGGTCATTCAGAAATAGTGAAATGAGCCACTTGGACCTGCTCTGGATTGAATATTTTCCTTTTTAATGGAAATACTGAATTTGCCACAGCACATTTCCTTGCATTCCATGACAAGTGACATAGACAACAGAAGAGCAAGATGTAACCTTGAAAGCCAAAAGTAATGCTGCCAACTCATCTGAATGAAGGTAGCTATCATCAACATGGGGAGCATGACTGGTAAGATGGATGAAGTTAGAGCATTAATTACCATGTGGGAATGTGATATTGTTGCAATCACTGAGAATGTTTGAAGGAAAGACAGGACTGGCAGTCCAACATTCCAAGGTATGGAAGTTTCAGGGATGAAGGGGGAGGATGTATGAGATGTGGGAGCACTGCACTTGATAAATTAAATCACTACTGCAGTAACGAGGGAGGATGTCTTAGAAGGGTCTTCAAATGAGGCTATCTGAATAGACTTTAGAAATTAAAAAAAAGGGGTAATAATTGCTGGGATTGTACCACAGGCTCCCAGAGGGAGTTGGAAAAGCAGTTAAGTTGGTAAATCACAGACACAAGAGAAATAGGGTTATAGCAGTCAGGGATTTCAACTTTGTTAACAACCAAGATCTCCTTAGTGTGAAAGGATTACATGGGGTGGAATTTTTAAAGAGTGCACCCAATGGAGCCTTTTGTGCCAGTACATAGGCAGTCTCACCACAGATGGGACAGTGTTAGACCTAATCCTAGGGAACGAAGCCAGTCAAGGGGTTGACATGTCAGTGGGTGAACATTTTGGGGATAGTGACCATAACTCTAAGATTAATGGTCATAATGGAAAGGGATAAAGATAGTGCAGCAGTTAAGTGTCTAAATTGGGGCAAGGCCGATTTCAATATCATCAGATGGGATCTGGCAAACAGACAGGGCAGCTACTTGCAGATGAGTCTACAGTTGAGGAGCAGGAGTCTTTTAAAAGTAGTGCAGTGAGAGTTCAGGGCCAGTGTGTTCCTCTCTAAGAGTGAAGGGCAACTAAATATATTGATGAGAGTAATGCAGTTGATGTGGTGTACATGGACTTCAGAAAGGCCCAACATGGAAGGTTGATCCAAAAGAGCTCATGGGATCCAAGGCAAGTTCAAGCAGAGGTGATAGCCTAGTGGTGTTATTGCTGGACTATTAATCCAAACACCAAGGTAATGGGGACCTTGATTTGAATCCCACCATGGCAGATGGTGGAATTTGAATTCAATAAAAAAAATCTGGAATTGAGAGTCTAACTATGATCATGAAACCAGTTGTCTGAAAAGCCCATCTGGTTCACTAATGTCCTTCAGAGAAAGAAGCTGCCCTCCTCATCCAGTCGGGTCTACATGTGACTTCAGATGCATAGCAATGTGGTAGACTCTTAACTATTCTCTGGGAAATTACTGATGGGCAATAAATGCTGACCTAGCCAGCAACGCCATCATACTGTGAATGAATCAAAAAAAAAGTTTGCAAACTGGATCCTGTGACCAGCAGCATAGCACACATGGATTGTACTGGGATCCTGCTGTTTGTTATGTACATTAAACGACTTGGGTGTGAATATAGATGGTTTAATTAAGTTTGCAGATGACATGAAAAGTGGTGACATTGTTGACAGTGAGGAAGATGTTCTCAGGCTACAGTCCGATAAGGATTAGCTGGTAAATTGGGCAGAGCAACAGATGGAAATTAATTCTGATAAGTGTCATGCTGTGGCTGTACAGTTGTATTGGTTTGGCACTTATAGAATACTATGTACAATTCTGGTTCCCCGGTATAGAAAAGACGTTGTTAAATTTGAAAGGGTTCAGAAAAGATTTACAAGCATGTGACCGGGTTGGAGGGTTTGAGCTATAGGGAGATGCTGATTAGGCTGGAGCTTTTTCCCTGGAGCAGAGTCGGAGTGGAGACCTTATAGGAGGTTGATAAAATCCATGAGGGCCATGGAGAGGGTGAACAACCAAGGTCTTTTTCCCCAGGTAGGAGTGTCTAAAACTAGAGGGCACAGGTTTAAGGTGAGAGGGGAAAGATTTAAAAGGGACCTGAGGGTGATGTGTATATGAAACAAGCTGCCAAAAGGGAGTGGTGGAGGCAGGTACAATTACAACATTTAAAAGGCAGCTGGATGGATGTATGAATAGGAAGGGTTTAGAGGGATATGGGCCAAATGCTGGCAAACGGGACTGGATCAGTTTAGGATTTTCATTTGGGATGAATGAGTT
Source organism: Rhincodon typus (assembly GCF_021869965.1). Lineage (NCBI taxonomy): Eukaryota > Metazoa > Chordata > Chondrichthyes > Orectolobiformes > Rhincodontidae > Rhincodon > Rhincodon typus. Next base: position 5,437 of record NW_025973886.1, read on the forward strand.
GGACTGAAAGTCTTCACCGTGCTATGTAACTCTACTATTGCAAGGAGGTGCATTTTGGGATGTCTAATAGGGAAGGATTTACATAATGAGTGTTAAGTCCCTAGGGAGTACTGAGGAACAAAAGGAATCTTCGTTTACAAATCCATAGATCCCTGAAGGTGTCAACACAGGTAGATAGGGTGGTGAAGGCGGCATACGGAATGCTTGCTTTCATTAGCCAGGGCATGGATACAAGAGCAAGGATGTCTTGTTACAACTTTATTAACCAATGGTTAGGCCACAGACGGGTACTGCATGCAGTTCCGATTGTGTGGCAACCAGAAGGACCTGACTGCATTGAATGGGTGCAGAGGAGATTCACCGCATCTTGCCTCGGACGGAAAGTCTCAGTTATGAGGCGAGACTAAATAGGCTGGGTTTGTTTTCCCTGGAGCAGAGAAGGCTGAGGAGGCAATCTGATTGAGGTATATAAATTTATAAGAGGCATAAACAGGCTCAACCAGAGAATCTTTTTCCTCTTGCAGATGTGTCTGAGACCAGAGGGCATAAGTTCGAGGTGAAGAGTGTGTAGTTTAGACAGGATCCAAAGAAAAAAATTTTCATCCAGAGGGCGGTAGAAATATGGAGCATGCTGGCAGCTCACCATTTAAGCAGTATCTGGGTGAGCATTTAAAGTGCTAGGGCTTAGTAGGCCATGGACCTAGTACAGGTAATTGGGATTAGTGTAGTTTGGTGTTTGTTGGTCAACTCAGACATGGTGGGCCAAAGGCCCTGTTTCTAGCTTTTTAACTCTACAAGTGGACAGTACAAACAACGTTTAGATAAAAGTTCAAACTGTTCATTGCTTGCGTGCTTTCAAAAAAGTTTTATTCGGGTTTTCTGATCTATTCGCTTCACAGGAGGGGGTTAAAAAGATAATGTAATGACTCATATCCTGACATCATCCTTTGAGCCATTAATGTTGCAGATGTTAAACAAAAATAACTAGTTCATCTGGCTCTAAATTAAAGCAATGGATAATTCTCAGCTTAACAGTACACCTTTGAAACCTGCGGGGTAACGAAGTTTAAAATATAGCCTGGCATTCAAATTAGCTTATTTTTTAAGAAAGGAAACCCTATTGCAATCAAAGATAGATGCAACAGTACTGCTTGATTCCTGAACTCCCAGAAAGCTCCCAGCCCAGCAACATATCTTGCTGAAATTCAAGGGATGAAATTAAAGAGTTGAAGACTCAGATACCAAAGTCTTAAGGCTTTGTAACAAACACGTCAAGCTATGAACATGTGCTAGTGTTTAATGCATTGGAATTCCTAACCAGTGATGAAACCAGCTTCAAGCACAATGGGAAACAGATTCTAGCTCACCACAGTTGAGCAGCCTGGCTGAAAAGTGCTCTGCTCAGTAACTATGCACAAGAAAAGATAGCAAATGACAGAATTTAAAATTGCTAACGGTGGACAGCTGAATGTCATTGTTGGCTTGAATAAAGTGAAATAAGCACAAACTTGGAATAGGGGAGGCAAGAAAAGGACAGAATAGAAAATTTGACTGTCATGGTCGGAATGTAATGCTAGGTTTTGGCCAGGCCACAAGGCAGAATGTGAACAATTCTGTGGTGAGAGGAATATATGTTTAGTTACATGATACTTGGTAGCTGATCCTTCCAATAGCCAGCTAGTTGAAACTCCTATACTACTCAAATGCCTAGTTAAGACAGACAAGATGACAATTAAAATTGGTGCACATACTCCAACGGCTTGCCACCAATGCTAGCTGCATAGACAGTAAAGCTCAAGGTGGGATCAGAATTTGTGACTTGCAAGCTCAAATTGTAGTTACATTTACTGAAACTTCTAATGGACTAATGACCTTGATCTCAAAAGAAATGACTGGAGATTGAAAAGCAACTTATCCATTCATCCGTTCACCACAGTGAATCTGCAAAATTGAGATTTATCAAAAAAGCCATTTAAACACAGATCAGTACATATATTGATATCCAAATTGGTTAGAAGAAGAGATTAACTGAACACAAATGTGGAAGAGAGACAAGCTGAAGGTTTTGATGTTGGTTTCTCACTTTGGTGCAACAGAAGATTTTAAAATCACATTAAAATCACATCCATTTCTTACACGATCCACTTACTGAATACTGCATGTCAGCTTCTAATGCCTGCAGAATGAATTCATCGATATCAAACTGAACTTAACACAGTGGTGGATATATGAGGAGTCATTATAATTTCCTGGAACCCAAATTCTGTGTCAGGGTATTGCAGTGGTTTGCAGTAGGGTGGTAACGAATGTTGCAGTAGGTGCGGTTGGAGACATTAACTGCAGTTTTTCTGCGATAACTATTTGGCAATAAAAGCTTCCAACTGGTCATGACCTCCTACATCACCACAATAACAGTGGTCACTGGCAAGGTTCAGAAGTTTCTAACCGGGAATTCCATGCTGTACCTATAAAATCAAATAGTATTCAGAATGACTGAAGTCTTATTGGAGATCCAATTTTCTGCTCAATATTTTAAGTGCAACGTGTAGAGAGTGAGAAAGGGGAAAAGAAGTTTCACAAAGTCAAAACATCCCCTTCAGACCTAAGAGATACATTATATTATCCACAGGTTAATCTACAAAAGTGCACGAGTAGTCTGTGTAAAGAGAACCTCGGGTTAATATGCAACAAGTCGTTTTTAGAAAGACCAGCTGTATATTCTGAAAGTCAGTCGATTTGCTCTCCCAACACCAGAGTCGCAACACAACTACCTCACAGCCAATCACAATATCAGCAATGCACGAAGCAATTCAAATTTAGCAGTCGAGAATTTATTTGTTCTCTGCTGCTCAGCAAAACTACTTAACTTCCAAAATCAGTCTGAAAATGGAGAATGAAAAGTTGTCACATATCAACCCTATTGGTCTGTGTCAACCGGTGACATGCCCATTTTCTCCATGCTTGAGTTGACTTGCTGAAGGGAAGCGCTGGACTTATCACTCAGCAGCACTGCCAGGATTAACAAATCCCCAAATTACAAAAAAGACAGGCAATGGAGAAGTTACAGGGAAGATATACACACTTAGTGACCTGCATTTACCAACAGCCTTTAACACAAAATATTCCAAGGCACTTCACAGAAACATTATCAAACAAGATTTGGCATCAGGTCACGAGAGGAGGTATTAGAACAGGGTGCTTAAAGAAGTAGCCTTTAAGCAGCATTTAAAGGAAAAGAGGGCAAGAATGTTTTTGGGAAATATAAACCATAACATCTGTGAAGGAGAAAACAGGGTTAACGTTTCGGGTCCGGTGACCTTTCCTCAGGACAGTTCTGAGGAAGGATCACCAGACCCGAAACGTT
>NW_025973887.1:0-8800 GCF_021869965.1 Rhincodon typus
AAAAATGATTGTGCCCTTGATTAAGATCTGTCCTCATGCAGTCAAAGGATTTTTCTTTAAATCACCTGGTAATGTGCCGAAAGCTTTAGTAGTGATGACAGCTTACAAATAAGCCTGCTTTCATTTGAGTGCCAAGTATTCTGTATAATCGTAAAGGAGCTCTTTCCATTTCCAGCTTTACATCCTTGTCTTTGGGACTAAACAAAGCTACCCGAGAATATCCTCATGGGAAATAATCTGTGTCTTTCTCTCTCCTTTTTTTTTTTTTTTTTTTTTTGTTTTGAAATTTTCTTCTACTCTGTCCCTGCTTTCTACTCTCCTTCCTCCTCTCCTGCTCACATTCTCTGCATATCCCTGTCAAAGAGGAGCTGGTGGCCATCTGGTCCCAAATTGCCATTCTACATTTTATTGAGGGACTCTTGAGGACATTCCAGATAGGCTTGATCTTTTTGATTTTTGATACATTTTCCAGTTATGATCATTGCTTTAAAAGCAGTCAGGAGCAGTCCCTCCATAGCCTGAGGATGCTGAGGTCAACTATAATCTCTTCAATTGCTGTCCAGTCTGAGATTGACTGACTACCTCTGCTCGGAGCAGAAGTTTAATTTCTTGGTTACATTGGGGAGGAGGGGTATGGAAATCTTCTACCTAGCCTCTCGGACCTTTTAAAGTAACTTCCAATGTGATAGATGGAAAAGCAGAATTTGGTCACTGCATTAATCCTCTTGGAAATATCGTCCTGCAGCAGCCAATTGGAATAATTGTCTATTGGATAATATACATAGAAAATCAAATAGTATTTTAGAAATTGTTATCTTGCAGTAAAACAAGCAAACTTGTATGAAGTGTTTTTTTTTTTTAAATGTTGCTCCAGAAAACAATTCAGTGCTTTTTTTTTTTTTAAATTTTATAAAGTGTGTATTGTCTCACTGTGCGTGTCTTTTTAAGGTGGACCTGATTACACAAGTTTATTTTGTGATTGGAGAATGTTTGCAGTCCAGAATTGTCTCCTGTAGCTGATTTAGTTGTGATGTATTTGAAAAGCTGTGGCACTTGGTATTAATGATGAACAAAACACTTTTCATAAATTATCTGTGAAATAAAACTCATAGTATGTATTTGGTCTTTTGTGTCTTTTTTTTTCCCCCAATTTGCACAGTGTCTTGCACTGTCTGCATATGTGCCAATCTTTATTTTCCTATCTCACCACCTGGCTTCTAGTGTATGGTTTGTCCTCTCTACTTTGCTCACAACCCTCAGCCAGGACAGTCAATTCCAGCTGAGCATGAGGCTAGTTACATTCTGCACTATGTTCTGGTGCATATTTTTAAATATTTATACTTGCCCACCAGAGTAACATTGGCCAGTTAATTACATACTTGATGGGTTTGTTTGTCTTGTCAGATACTTGTGATGTTAATCTGCTAAATGTTAGAGATTTTATGCAAAGTGGATAATTGTACAGATGATGCCAAACTAAACCTCAGCTTGGGCAGTACAAAACAAAATATCAGCGGATGTGATGATAGCTGCACCTACATGTAGGAATAGAACAAAATAGCTGATGTCTGTATGCAAATTAGAACCCAAAATAGATATTGGATATTTGTCCAATCACTAACAAAACAAATGGAATTCTGCAGTGCAGAATCAATACATTTGAATACATGTTTGAGGAAGTCCCTGCTTAAGTCGGACTTTATCTTGTCTACAGAGTCCAGTTTTGGCCCACAAGACTTTGGGGGAGGGGGAGCAGGGAAATGTTCGCACACTCATTGCAATTTCAGTGGAGCTGAAGGATGATCCCATATACCAAATAAAAACTGAAAGAACTGTGGATGCTATAAATCAGAAACAAAAAGTGAGATTGCTGGAAAAGCTTAGCAGGTCTAGCAGTATCTGTGGAGAGAAATCGGAGTTAATGTTTTGGGTCCAGTGACCCTTCATCAGAAAAGTCCTGAGTCCTAACTCGCACTGATCCAGTTTGTCTGTCATCACACTGCTTACTGCCCAACATTTTGTTTCTGGTTAAGCATGACTTTATTTTTTCAAAAGATTCTCCTCCTTGTTTGTGAATCCCTTTTATGGTGAGCCCCCCTCCCCCTCCGCACTCCATCTCTAACCTCCTACAATTTCCTATACCCCTCCCTATTTCTGAGACTAGGACTGAAGGGTTTGAGTTATAGGGAGAGACTAAATAAGCTGGGGCTTCTTTCCCTGGAGTGCAGGAGGCTGAGGGGTGATCTGATAGTAGGTTATAAAATGATGAGGGGCATGGACAGAGTGAATAGTCAAGATGGTTTTGTTTTTGCCCCCAGTGTAGGGGAGTCCAAAACTAGAGGGGAAAGATTTGAAAAGAACCTGAGGGGTAACTTTATCACACAGAGGGTGGTGCGTGTATGGAACGAGCTTCCAGAGGAAGTGGTGGAGGCCATTACAATTGCAACATTTAAAAGGCATCTAGATGGGTATATGAATAGGAAGGGTTTAGAGGGATATGGGCCAAATGCTGGCAAATGGGACTAGGTCAGATTTGAATGTATTGTTGGCGTGGACGAGTTTGACTGAAGGGTCTGTTAAAAGCTGTAGAACTTTTATGACTATTATCTCCTACAACCCCCTATCTCTGTAATCTCCTCCATCCCTCCCTGTGTGTTACCACCTCCTACACGCTTCCCTGTCACCTTCTCCAGCCCCTAAAACCATCCCAAGATCTTTGCGCTGCTCCAATTTTGGACTCTTCAGCATCCGCAATTTTAATATCCACATCATAGGCAGCTGATGGAACAGCCACCGGGGCCTTAAGTTTTGGAATTCCTTCCCCAAATCTCTTGCCGCTTGCTTTCTTTCATCCCTTTTTAAGATGCTCCTTAAAGCCTACCTCCTTGATTTAAGCTTTTGTTTACTTGTCCCTAATACTGACTTTGGTGGCTTGGGTTAAATTTTTGTCTTGTCATGTCCCTGTGGAGTACCTTGGAACATTTACGTTGCACCCCAATATAATTAAATGCAAATTATTGAGGAGAGAAAGTGAATATTGGAATGACACCAGTGGCTAAACGCACAACTGAGAGTGATGGAGCTGTTTGGCTACATCGGACTTCAGTATCTTTGGGTAAAGATGGAGTAAATATCAGCTAAAGTTGCCCTGATCTTTATTGCTACCCACCTTTGCTAGCAAACATTGATGTGTGCAGATGTTTGGTGAGGACCAAATTGGATTTGATTGTGATGTTCTTTCGGGTGACATACCTTCAGTACATTCATACATGAAGAATGGGCAGTTGGGGTAAAATACAGAGGGGCTGCCATTCTTGGCTGAGGTTTACTCCTCCTCCTCTTCCTCCAGGGTACTTTGTAAAACCTAGCACTTTGAAGTTTTTGGTTGCCTGAACCTAATCTATGTGACTCGGTGTCAAATTTTGTTTCATCGCTCCTGGTGAGTCATATTTTTTTTAAACTATCTTAACAATGCTATATAAATTCAAGTTATTGTTGTTGCACTTTTCACCCTTCAAAGTAATTGATGTAAAATTAATAGGCCAAGGCAAATAGAAGCAGGTTGTTGCTAATACTGTGTGGTCAATAAGACATCAGATACTGAGTGTCATAGAATGTAAGAAATAGGAGTTGGGGTATAGGTCAAATGGCACTTAAGTCTGCCTTACTATTCAGTAAGATCCCGACTAACCACCTGTCTCAACTAATTTCCTGTCGGTTTTCCATATCATTAGATTGCCTGAGAGGTCAAAATCTGTCTACCTCAGCTTGAATATATTCAACAGTTGAGCTCTGCAGTGGACAATTCCATTGATTCACAACCTTTTGAAAGAAGAAATGTCTTCTCACCCCAGATTAAACAATTAATTCATATTGTGAGAGTATTGCCCATTTTCCCCAACTAACAGAAACAATCAGTGTCAAGTCTCTTCAGAATCTCTATGTTTCAGTGCTATTGCCTTTCATTCTTCTAAACTCTAGACAGTATAGGCCCAATTTACTCAGCCTCTTATGGGACAACCCTGTCATCCCAGTGTGCTCAGCAATGGGGATAAGATTGGGGAGCGGTACTGGGTAAAGTGTTCCTGTGGAGAGCCTGTGCGGACAACACTGATTGGCCTCCTGTGTTGTAACTATTCTAAGATACTCCCAGATGTGTTCTCACCAAAGCCCAATACAATTGTGGCAAAGTGACTTTATTCTTGTATCTGCCTACTAGTTTTGTGTGTTCCTTTTGTACATGCACACCTATCTCTGAACATTAACATTTAAAATCACACCTATTTTTAAAACCTCTTCTATTCTGAATACTAAAGTGAACAAAATTACACTTACCCCCACATTAATCTCAATCTACCCCCCCCTCCTTGTTGCCCAAGTACTTGACCTTTCCACAGTGCTGGTGTCTTCACCGCTCTCCTCCTGACCTAGCTTTCTACCATAAGGAAATTTAGTCGTATTAGTTTGTCTCCTTGTCTAAGACATTAATATAAATTGTGAATAGTTGAAGCTGCATCACTGATACTACACTTGTGGAATTCCACTAATTCTACTTGCAGCTGCCAACTTGAAAGTGCCCTGTTTAATGCCTATTTTCTGCTTCCTGTCTGTCAACCGATCCTCCATTCATGCTAATATATTACCTCGATCTCCATGAGCTCTTATCTTGCATGTTGACTTTTTCTGCAGCACCTTTATTCAAGTATGTTCTATCTGCTGGCTCTCCGTTATCTATCTTATAACATACAACTTCAAAAGACTTCAAAAAATTTTCAAATATGACTTCTTTTTCATAAAACAATTTTGATCCAACTGGTCATTCTACAATTTTCTAAATGTGTTAAGACTTCATTAATAATAGATTCCAGCACTTTACTGATGACCGACTTCAGGATAACTGGCCAGTCACTTCCTTGTTTTCTCGCTCTCACCTTTCTCAAAGAGCAGGGTTACATTTGCCAACTTCTGATTTGTTGGAATCATTCTAGAAACAAGTATGGTTTGGAAAATCCTAACCATATAATCGTTTTCTCTGCATCCACTTCATTCAAAATCCTAGGATGTTCACTGATACCATTGAATTTTTTTTTTAAGATTTCAAATGAAGGGCAGGAGGAATTTTTCATGCATACAGTTGTGAGACTGGAATTAATTTGCAGTCATAAAAGCAAAAAACTGCAGATACTGGAAATCTGAAATTTAAAAAAAAAAATTCTGAACAGACTCAGCAGGTTTGCCAGCATCTGTGGGGAGAAAAGCAGTTAATGTTTTGAATCTGGTATGACTGTTCTTCAGAATAGTTCCAAAGAAGAGTCATGTTGAATTAACTTGCCAGGTTAGTGGTTAAGGCAGAAACAATGCCGATATTTCAGATTAGACTTGATGGGTGTATGAAGGCAAAAAGGTTGAAAACATATGGAAATGTTATATAATTGTGTTTGGTTCATGTGGTGGGTTAATGTTGACCCAAACTGGTGGAATCAAATGGACCTCTTGTGCATTGCTGCGTGAAATGTGGAAAAATATGAAACGATGTTGGGTGCAGTGATCCTTCTACCTGTTGTGGCAATTAGTTCCATGAATGTTTTTCATTTTCTTGGGGTGACATCACACTCTAAGTGCAGGAGCTGTCTTCCTCTGACAACCTGGAGTATGATGTAAACAAAACAATTTGAACACTTAACATAACAATCGAGGAAATGGATCTTTCATGGAAGAAAAACTGAAACACTTCTAAATTAAAGGCTTTTGTTCAATGGGTAATCAAAAGATCATTTAATTCATCGTGAGTAGAACTTATGATTTTTAATGCAATAGGTAATCAGCTTTTCAGAAGTTTTCTTTCATGGTTTTATTGAGTGAATTTTACAAAATGTGAACACTAAGGCAAGATGTGCTGTTTCTACCTTGGTATGCCTGTATGTAGGGACTGCTGTGTGAGAAGTGAACGTCCCCAGAAGCAAAACGTGAATGTTAAATTACTGGCGGTTGTATTTCCCTCCCCCAGGAAAAAACTGTATCGTCACGAACAGGATTCGAACCTGTGCGGGGAGACCCCATTGGATTTCGAGTCCAACGCCTTAACCACTCGGCCACCGTGACTCATACTAAAGCAACTTAAAGGGGTTTTAATACAAGATTGGAGTGGGCTCGCAGGAATTCGAACGAGATAGTGTTATTCTACGGTTCTAATATGCTTTGTTCTGAAATCGCGTATTGTAAAACGTTCTCATGCGATCACCTACTCGGGGAAATCCGGAATATCTGACGCAAAGTTAATTTAGCGTTGCAGTTCTCCGCCTGGACTGTTTTAAATGCACCTCGAGAGGGGTGGCCTGAATCAAGACATACATTCATTACATTAGTACGCAGCCCTCTCTAAAATTTACTATGGAACGGATAATATTTTATCGTACAAATAAGAATGATACTTTTTTTTTGTGTGTTCACAGGTTGCATATTTCTGCTTTTTATTTATTTCTCAGGTCTTCACGCCCCTGTCTCCTCCTAGTTGGGCGGTTCCGGGGTTGGCGGGAATTCTTGGAGCGCGGGTAGTTCAGATTTTAGAAGGAAAATCGAGTCGAAATATTTCAAGCATTTCAGTCGTAAACTCTTGGACATTAGCTTGCAAAACCTAAGGTGAGCTTGTTTCTTTTACTCCTCGTTTCAAATCGTTCCGTTCCCCCCAATTTAAATCTCTTCAGTCAAAAACAGAATGATTTTGGAGCATACGGAGGTCATTCTGCTTGATCGTGCCTGTACCGGCAAATTCAGGATTGCGATTTGTCGCTGTCGGGTTGTAAACGTATCCACAAATATTCCTTTTTGGATCCGAAGTTCTTTTAGCTAATTTGATCACTTGACCTTCAACTATTCCCCCTCCTTTTCCTTCCTTCCCTCCCTTTTTTTTCTTTTTGAAGCAATACCTCATTTTACTCGATTTTGTGTTTTATATGGCTGCATGAGTTTAAAACAAATTTGGAGCCTGAATCTCGGTAATGCATTGAAATCTTAAATTATGGAAAGCTCAGCGTGTCCGTAGAAATCAGCTGACATTTCTTTCTGACACTCCGATGAATGAAGGGCTATGGGTTTGGGGGAGATGTCATCTACGTTGGAAGATGCTTCTACAGTTGAAGTGAAACTTCCAAGCACCTTTGCCCCAAATTTACGTTTCTCTATGTTGCTAACTCTCTTTCACATATAGTTGAAAATTAAGACTTGCTTTGTAGTGGACTCAACAACCATTTACAAGATCCACAAAAATGTAGGTCTTTGATGTCATAGGTTCCCCTGCTTTGTATGGGAAGTGTTGTTACTGGTGCTGTCACATCAGTAACACTCCATATAAAATTGCATTTTTTTCCCTTTTAAATCTTGTGCAGTTCCTAACTTTACTGTAGGTAACAATACAATTTTTCAAGTCTTACCCAATACAGTTTGCACTGCCAATCGCCCTCAACCTACACTAGGAGTGTTGAGGATAATAGAGAGAGGGGGGGATATTCTGTTAAATTATCTCATGAGACGTTTACTTGAAGGTCTAATAAATAATTGTGTTGCCTGGTATGGCACTAAATGGTTCCAGGTTCGAATCTTAATTACTTAGAATTATCTTGCAATGATCTCTCTGCCTATAAATTCTTTGCCTGTGCGCTTCCCTCCACTTTACCTGACGAAGGAGGAGCGCTCCGAAAGCTTGTAATTTTACATAAACCTGTTGGACTATAACCTGGTATTGTGTGACTTCTGACAATTCTTCTGATCTAATTTTAGAAAATTGGAGTGTTACATTTGGCATCAATGGGAGGGGAACGTGGGCCTTTGGTACAATAACGATAAGTAAAGTATCAAAGGTATTACCAATTGATCACAAGTGGAATGGAAGAGATTGAAACTCCAGTCATCCTTCTGACCTTCTGGGGTTGGGCTTGCTTTTTCTTTGGGATGGGAAATGTATTTTTAACTCCACAAGAAGAGGTGAGATTTGTTTTCCTCTGAGGGTTGAGCGCCATGGAATCCTTAGTGTGGAAGCAAGGCCCTTCAAGTCCACACTGACCCTCTGAGAGCATCCCACCTTATTCCTGTAACTCTGCATATTCCATGGCTTATCTACACATCCCTGGACATTATGGGCAATTTAATATAGCCAATCCAACTAACCTGCACGTCTTTGGACTGTGGGAGGAAACCAGAGCACCCTCATGCAGACACAAGGAGAATGTGCAAACTCCACTCGGACAGTCACTGAAGGATGGAATTGTACCAGGGTCCCTGGCAATGTGAGGTAGCCATGCTAGGGACTGAGCCACCCTTTGGGGTCTTTGAAGTACTCTTCCTCAGTAGTGGAGGCAGAGTCTATGAATACTTTTAAGACTAACAAGGGAGTTAAAAGTTAGCATGTTTGACAGGAAAGTGGAGTTGAGGACACAATCAGACCAACCATGATCATGTTGAATGGCAGTGCAGGCTTGAAGGGCCAAATGGCCTACTCCCCATTCGTATGTTCATAAGACCTCAAGATGTCTACCAATCCCTCTTTTCAAGGATGCAGTATGCGACTTTTGCCAATCCTGCTACTCTTCAGAAACCGGTGGGTCACTTGTGCCAGCCTCCTGTTTTGCCACGACTCTAGTAATGTCAATGGTGGCAGTACTGTATTCGTATCTTTTTCTATTTTCCGCAGCAGCATGATTAAGACCAGAAATTCTTAGCAACCATTTTGCTATTTTCTGCTATTACCTGAAAACTGGACAGCAAATGCAAGCAGCACTCGGCAAGTGTGGTTGCATTTTAAACA
>NW_025973888.1:0-8800 GCF_021869965.1 Rhincodon typus
GAAGAGGAACAGAAGAGGAAGAACTGTTCTGAGGGAGGGTCACCGGACCCGAAACGTTAACTCTGCTTTCTCCTCCACAGATGCTGCCAGACCTGCTGAGCTTTTCCAGCAACTTTGTTTTTGTTCAGCATTGCAGGTCACAGGAAAGAGAAGTGCAAGTGGTGTTAATCACTGAGACTACGTAACAGCACTCAAAACGTAGGGTGGAGGACAAATATACCACTAAAATACCCAGGAAAATTCAAACACAGGCTCACTATAAGTTGAATGGAGAGAATCTCTGAGGAATTGTTTCACTAATCACAGACTGATTCTCTTCATGCTTAACTGCTGATTGGTTCAGTAGTAAGAAAGAAAGTACATGGTGGTGAGGAGGAGTTGTGGGGTATGAGAGGTCAGAAGTAGAGGAGCACGTGCCACCAACCAGGCAAGAGAGAGAGAAACAGGGAGATAGAGAGAGAGAGAACGTGGGAGACTGCAGGCATTGGGTGGGGGAAATTGAACAGGAAAAGGCAGAGATTGCAGGGGCGAGAGGTGAATGCTGCAATAGCTGGAGCACCAGGACAAAGGGAAGTTAAAGGGTTGGGGACGGATGTGAGTCTTCAGGAGTCAGGAAGAGAGAGGGAAACCACAGAGCTTGGTGGAAGAGAGGAAGAAAGGGAGTCTGCAAGGTGTGCATGGAAGTAAGGGGGTGACTGTTAAGTGGACCATGATAAAGAGGGTAACAGTAGGGATGGGGGAAAAGAGAGACAGAGATGGAGAGGCTGAAGATGCTATGGTTAGGGACAGGGAAGAGGAGGCTGTAGAGATTGTTGAAGTTAAAGATCAATAGAATGTAGGGGGCAGAGAGAGAAGGCAGATAGGGGGGACGTTGGGTGAAGCAGATGGACAGAGGGCCTGCACATATCAGGGACAGAAGAGAGTGAGAGATGGTGGCTACAAGGAGGGAGTGAAGGATGCTGCAATGAGGTGCAAGGAGGAATGGAGAAGAGGTGGGAGTGGAATAGAGGAAAGCTGCAAGGGAGTGGTGCAAGAGAGAGAAAGTGCAATGGGGAGAGAGAGAGGAGCCTGCATGGATGAAAAGAGAGAGAGGAAGGCTGCAAAGGTGGGAGATGGAAGATGATGAAGAGAGAGGGAGATTGAAAGGTAGGCTGCAGAAATGGGAAGGCTGCAAAGAAGAGAAAGATGGAGCACAGTTTCAACATGCAAGGAAAGAAAAGCTAGAAAAGATAGTAAATTGTTTTATACCTGTTAACAAAGGAATATTCATGCTAACTCGGAGTGAAGAAAAAAGAAAATCACACAGATACTGCATTCCTTGCAAATTTATGTAGAATTTCTAACTTAAGGCTGCATATATTCAAGTGCAGCCTTTTGGGGCAGAAATTTGCTTGATTTTGAGCTTTAAAGGCCAGAAATAATTTAAAATAATCAATCTCAATTGGGTTGCTATCAGGCATATTATGAATGTTAGAATTATTCGTATGTTTGGAGTTTTTAAACATAACTGGTATGTCATAACCCCTTTACTAGAAAAAATGTGCATGTGAATAATGAGCAAAGAGAGGGCAGAATCAAACTCTATTGGTAGTACTTCCTCGCACCCAAATAACCCATTAATGGTTAGAATCTGGGCTCGCAGGTAAAGTATACACAGGAACGCATTTAACACTGCCAGTTTATTCTCTGTTTTGCAATAATACTAAATTGGCAATGTAAATCTGGAATCAAACACTAACTTCCCTCAGGAGTGAGATGTTGTTAAGTCTTCCTGAAAACTGTATTTTCAGATCGTTTCAGTTTGACAATGTATGGAATGTGAATCTTACACTGTATCAAACCTGGTTTGCAAGATGTTCAGGGGATTTGTAGGATAAATGGTGATTTTGAACACCGACAATATTCCAACATTCAGAGAGTAAAGGTTTTTCTGTAGATATTCTAAACATTTAAATTTCTGACTACTGAAATATTTCTGTATGTGTGTGTCCTGGGTTTCACACATTCTTCCCTAAAGAGGTCTGTTAGCTTTCCCACCAAACAAAAATCAGGTAATGTAAAGAGAGGCTGCCTAGCTAGAACACAAACTGTTAAAGCACCCAAACGTACCATGCCTGTAAAATCACAACCCAGTAAAATATCAGTAAACAATTGAAATTAAAATTTTTAAAAATGTGTGGATAATTATAAATCAGGAGAAGAACAGCACCTCTGCACAAAAATTTGTTGCCATTGTTTAATTCTTAAGATTTAAAACAGGATCCTTCCTCTGTTTTGATTTGGAGAAGTTGGGGTGAGGAAACATAACGCTGTATAACAAGTTGTGTACCTCAATCTTCATAATACCAGTCCTCATCATGACAGCAATGGAGAAGAAGGTCTTCATACCTGCCTACCTAAAGAAGGTTCCTGTTAAATAACGAACAGAGACAGCTCTGGGACCATACACCTGCACAGCCTGCCTTTTACTGCTTGAAAGGAAAGGCCACAGGGGATAGGCAGAAGGTGCTTGTCTGACAGGGCCAGGACAGGCTTCCTCTGTGGTGACAGCCTGGGCCCAGCCTCCTAGGCCTGACCTACCATAATTCCTTCACAATGCAGTGGCAATGCAGCTGACAGTAGCAGCTGCGCCTCCTAAGCGAGATGGATGGAATTTTCATAACTATTTCCCTAAGTTACATTTCACCTTCAAGATAATTTATGAGCTGCTCGGGAGCCTTGAAGAGACAATATGCTTGCCATAAAATTAACTGCAACAGTCTTGTAGGTTATAATTAACAATGGGAGGGTAGCACCAACTGGCTGAAACACATGGTATAATTGATGATGAAACTGGGAAATTAAGGAAGCTAACACCATCATTACAGCACACGTCACTCTAGTAAAGCTTGAACCTTCTGAGTGTTAATTATAGCCCCCCCACCCTCCGCACCCTGATGTGGGGACGAGCCTCTGAGCTGGGAGCAGACATTTTATTGGCAAGGCCACCTTGCACCTGGACTGACGTACATAGTATATGTTGCCTGGAAGAGAAATATGAGTCTAACCAACACGATCTCCTGAACATCTGTCGACAAGCCCGCCGTTATTTCCAAATACCTGTATGTGGCTCCTTAGGTGCTTTGTAAGCCAGCTAGACTTGTCCATTCAGGGTTTAGAGCCTCAATCTGCCTTTCAGTGAGCCAATAGCAATTTAACTTAATGAAAAATCTCATTAGTAATGAACGAGGAACAACTGTTCTTTCTCTAAGCTGCTTTCATTAGGCTTCTCTGCACAATTAATTTTAGCAAAGCAGACAGAAGCTCTTTTCACCTCTATGCTAACACTCCTAATTCTTTACTATAAAGTCCCTGCTTTCTGAATCCCAGGCCTTCATCATTTTCTGTAGTCTGCGATTTCTCCAGATTTTTGTTTTCTCCAATGGATTCTAAAATAATCTTACGGTTTCGTTCCAAAAATCCTTTGCGTTGTCCTTCACAAAAATAACACCCATCACAATGAATGATGAAGAAAAGAAAAATGTATCCTATTCATCCTTGAAAAGGAGTAGGCATAAGGTTTCAAAAAGCGGGAGACATTGAGAGGAAAATGTTCTGGAGGAATCAAACAATAACTAGTTGCTGTTAAAATGTAGCATTTAATCAAACAGAGTTTCTATTGTTTCTAAGAGGGCTTACAGCTATTCAGCACAGCCCCGATTTGTTTCAAAACTAACAGACTAAAGTGACACAGGTGAAGGACGGAGGTAGGGAAGAATGAAGGGTCACACCAAACAAAAGAGATCCAGTATAGCTTAAAATGCACTCAGGTCATAGGGCTTTGTGGGCAGCTGAACATCAAGCACAACTAAAAGTCCAACATCTTCATTTAGAGCTAAGCTTCATTCTCAGCATTTCAAGGCTGTGCTCCCAGTTTGAGCATGGTCTGCCTTCCAACAATCAATCTCCTCCTATTCATCACAACGTGAACCTCCCTCTCTCATTCATCATATATTCATCCCCTACTAGACTGGCCCCTTTTCCTTGCACTTTTGCTTCTTAATCTATACTTTTGATTCATTATGGGTCAGTAGATCTACATCCACCATGCCTTTTTTTCTGAATCTGTCCTCCCCTAAAAAGGCAGCCTAGAAGCCAGATGGGCATCTTTACAGTCCATTTATCAAGTCCAATGCATCCTGCCTCAATAAGCATTCAGCATGTTTATTGCGTTAATGTGGTAAAGCCTCAGTGTAATCTGCAAATAATTTTCATTACTGTATTCTGACCTTACCAGTCTACAGCAGTTCGGACACAGAAACAGACAGGCAAATGTGTTCTAAAATCTCACAGCTGGCAGTTTTAATGTTTGCTTGCCATCCATAACATCTCTCATTTTATTGACCAAGTAATGACCTTTTCTCTGAAAAGGTTAAGAATGTTCAGTTCAACTGGCCTGAGCACCTCTTGAACAGCTATAACAGATTGCCTATCAGAAGCTACGTTCTGGCAAACAAACTACGGTCTTTACCCCATGTGATGTAGTCACTTCAATACATTCAGGAAGCGGGATGTTGAGGGCTACTCTTATCAAATTCAGCTGATTCCCTTCACCAGTGAAAGTAAATTGGGGAAATACAACCGTCCGATTTTTACAAAAACACAAATGCTTATTATTTCCTCCTTTGGCACATAGTCTTCGACGTAATGACAACATATACAATGGCCTGATGTTGCAGCAGCATGTAAAGATCATGGTAGATGTTTTATTGCCTTCAACATTGGGCAGTTGACAGTATTGTTGGTGCTTAGTTCAAATGACAGGGGTTGCCTCAGCATCATAACGATCAGTCAACCTAAAGTTTCGATAAGGTGTACTAATGCGTATTGTAACAATCTCTTGGTGCTACTCTCATGCATCACATGTTCAAGATGGGTCACTGGGTAAGGAAAACATCAAACAAAAAGAGGTCATAAGTGTATCACCCTCAAGGCAAACTTTCCAGCAAAGGATCAAGACAATTAGTAAAGCCACACTTCAGACATTTTTCTTCAGCTTTAGCTTTAAAAACCTATATTCTGCCTGCTACCGCTAAGCCTTCGTATGCACTTCAGCATTTTGTCCATGATTATTCTTAATTTTGTCAGCAATGGCTTCTGCTTTTGATTAAAATGTCCAATGTACGTACGGGTCAGCAACATCTGCAACTAGTTTCTTTAATCCTCACAGCAAAAAACCCTCCCACAAAATAAAGTCAATAACATTGTCAACTAATTTTAGCATTTATTGTCTTTGTCGATTATTTTCATTAAGAAGCTATTGTTGTAGTTAAAATATACACAACCAGGATCAGTGGTTACTATAAATATCTGATGACTCTAAACAGATGCCTTACCTTGCCATCCAGCTCTTTCTCAGTTCCTGGCGCTCCTCAAGAAATGGCAAAAGACAGCATACAACTTGGTGTTTTCTTTCTAAAGACCATTCCGCCTTATTGATTTCAGACAGCAAAAGCTTTGTCTAAAAAAATTAAAAAGAGCTGGCAATAAAACTAAAAATTAATAAAATTATCCACTGGCAAATAAAGCCAGGAACAAAAAAAATCAATACCATCTTTATTACTCACTTCTACTACAGACAGATCAATAAAGCAAATGAAGTTAATGATGATCAAAATGGATAATTTATTTATTTCCAGTAAATCAATTTAGATGGTGCACTCGGGGTGAACCTTTTCATTTTTAAATAAATGGCTGCAAGTTGGCCAACACAGCAAAGTTAAGGGTCAAAAGGTTCAGGTAATTCGGAAACCCTGAACAAAGATGTTATCACAAGAGATAGATACAGAAAAACAAAACCATTCTTTACATCTCAATTGCACATCTCACCTAAAACAATGGAATCAACAATTACTATTGGTGCTTGCTGTTTTAAGCCACACCAACAATTTTCTCTCTAAGATTGTCTGTCTTTTTCTTTATTAGTTTAATGAAGGTTAATGATAGATAATTGTCTGGAGGCCCCTTGTTCATCTGTTGCTGAATGAAGCTTTCACATTTTAAACTTGTGTTGCTTCGACTGCAGCTGACAGTGTGGTTGAGGCTACAGGTCAGGAGAACAAACAAACAGTTTGGGCAGACTGATTGCCGGTCTTATCTCATCCTTCTGTTGGCAGAAGACTTGAACAGCACAAATGTTTACAGGCTGATGAAAATTTCTTTCCTCTATTTCCTGAAATCACTAAACAAGCATCAGGATGACCTCTTCAGTTCCAGATACAACACAGACATAAGTGAACACTGCCTTACAGAAAGAATAAGTGCAGGTATGCACTTGGCCCAAAATGTAATCTCATTGAGTGCAAAATTCAGTTGCACTGTGCAATGTTCCCTCCAGTTTGCACAACCACATAATATCTTGAATGATCCCATGTCAGCCACACACAAGTCAGTCCCTTGAAATGAATGTGCGCACGCAGTTGTGTGCAAATTTAAAAGCACACATTGGCACAGTGTCTATATTTTCCATACTATGAGTGTCGCTCCAAGTCCAAAATGGTACCTGTAGAATGCATACTTAGCAGCATTTTGGCAAGGTCATTAATGTCAGCACAGGCATGCCATGTGCCAGAAATAGCAGATAATGTCAGTCTATATGTGTAACAGTGGTTAGGCAGCAGTGACACCCTGTTTTATTCTCATGAATTGAATGTATGATAAAGACTTACTATTTTCAAATTTGTTGGTGACTGCTTTCTAAAAGCTTCAGTTGAGTGAGTAGTAGTATTTGGAGATTTGTACTGCACTTTGGAGTTGAAATGCAGAAGAAGTAGTGTGATACATGGTGATGGTTATAATTCAAGGAATCTACTCATATTATTTGCTGCCGGTCATGTGTGCATTAGTCGCTATCCCCACTGGCCTGTATTGTTGGGAGAGTAAATTGGAGCTAACAGAGAGAGGCACAAACTGCTAAAGAAGGCAGGACCACAAGAAGGAAAAAAGGTCTTTGGTTATCTTCCCAGGATCTTCAGGGAGCAATTTTTCCTATGTCATCTTCAACAAAGAACAGTACATTAAATACTAAAAAGTAAAACAAAAAAGGGGGACACACTGGACTCAAAATGTTAACTCCTTTCTCTGCACAGATGCTGTCAGACCTGTTGGGTTTCTCCAGCAATTTCTGTTTTTGTTAGTATATTAGATGTGTCCAGTTCACCAAGGAGATATTCACTGAACGTTGCCTGAGAGCAGGGTGACGATGGAATCATCAACAGCTGTGCAAGTGAACATGCCCATAAATTGTTATGCACCGGGCTCCTTCCAGGCTGGAATAGGATTTATTTACAATACCACTACATACAGCAGTATTTAGTACAGCACAGGAACACCCAGACTATGCGAATACATGATGTTCTAAACTAAAATCCTTTTACCTCTTCGTGGGCCGTATCCCTGTGTTCATATAACCGTCAAGATGCCTCTTAAATGGTGCTAATGTCTCCACCTCCTCCATCTCCGCTGGCAGCACATTCCAGGCAATTACCACCCTCTGTGTAAAATACTTGCCTCTCACATTTCCTTTAAACATATCTCCTTTTATCTTAAACCTATGTCCCCTAGTAATTGACGTTTGTACTCTGGGAAAGAGACTCTCTACTGTGAACAGTTCTAGATCTACTCCTTCTGGTAGTGTACTGACCAAAACTGTACACAACATTCCAAATGTGACTTAACTAAGGCTCTATATAACTGCAAAATGACTTGCCAATTTTATAGTCCATGCCCCGACTGATAAAGGCTAGCATGCCTTCTTAACCACCTTATCCATTTGTGTTCCAATTTCAGGGAACTGTGGATCTGTCTCTTTCCGATCTCTCTTATCTCTTTCCAAAGATAAGCAGGCAAAGCCAGCACCTATCTTCACCAGGTAGCAGGTTTTCCAAAGATGAAAGGTGCACAGACTACACACCTGCCACTTTGAGCTTATGATACATAAATTCTTTGATATACCATAACTATATGGAATTACACTTAATGTCCCATTGGTGTGGTAGCACACCCAGTAAAGTAGATGAAATCAATCTTAGTATCTTGGCAACAGTTATGCTGTCTTCTTTCTGGCATGATTAGCTATACCTTTGCATTTGAGCCACCATTACAAAATAGCGAGATGGTTACTGAGTGCCACTTCTATCCATGTCCTCCACTGCTCAACCTATGCGTGCGTGGCCAGCATTGACATAAAGACAGCAATGGTACACACAAATTGAGCAGACCATTGGGATGCTTAAACAAAACTTAACCATTGCTGTGTAGCTCTGCAGTATTCACCATAGTATGTGACATGATTCATTACAGTCTACTGCATTCTGTACAACCTTGCCATTATGATGGCAAAACCCTCACCACCAGATATACACAGAGCAAATGAGGAGGGGGTAGGAGGGAGAATTACACGAACACATCTGTTTTTCACCAGGCTATACAGAATCATGTTATCCAAAAATGTTATTGATGCACACAATTCCTTTTTCCGCATTCATCAACAGTCCAACACTTAACTTCTTTCCATTACTAATCATCACAGCATTTCCTTGGACACAATGATGAAATAACACCCACTACAAAACAAACATTACAAATCAACTTTAGAAATCACACCAGCAGGTTTCCATACCAAAGTTGAATCAGAGATAGTAGGAACTGCAGATGCTGGAGAATCCGAGACAACAAGGTGCAGGGCTGGATGAACACAGCAGGCCAAGCAGCATCATAGGAGCAGAGAGGCTGACGTTTCGGGCCTAGACCCTTCTCTACC
>NW_025973889.1:0-8800 GCF_021869965.1 Rhincodon typus
TATCTCAGATTCTCCAGCATCTGCAGTTCCTACTATCTCAGAATACAAACAAAGCTAGTTATACAATGTGGAATAATTGTAAAGGAAAGTGGGAAGCAGCAGAAACAAATCCTTTAACCAACCAAGGTCACGATCTACTATCATTGACTTGTATTAAAAAACTGAACTAAAGCATTCTTTCAGAAAGCACACAGCAATTGCAACAAAATAGGTGAATTGACAGCAGTACTGGAAGTGAAATAGTATGATTTAATTGCAATATTGAAGACATTCCTGCAGGGTGACCAAGATTGGGAACTCAATATCAACACTTGAGTGGAATAGAAATGAAAAAAAAGGAGGTAGAATGCTTTTGATAAGGGATATGATCAGTGTATTAGTGAAACAAGACTTCATATCAGAAGAATAGGATCTGAGACATAAAAAGGGGCAGCAAGCATTGACAGGAGAAATTATTGGCTGCCAAACAGGACTGGTTATCTAGAACACACTATAAGTCATGAGCCTAGAAGTGCATGTAGCAAGGGTGCAATCATGGGTGACTTTAATCGACATATAGATTGAGTAACTCTAAAGAACAGCAATGCTGTGGAGGGAGATTTCCTTAAATCTGTTCAGGATAGTTTTCTGGAGCAATATAATCAGAAACCAACTAAGTCATAGGCTATTTCAAAGCTGCTATTGAGGAATGAGAAAGGGCTAATTAATAATACTGCTGTAAAAAAACTCTTAAGAATAGTTACTGCAATATGATAGAATTTACCATTAAGTTTGTGTTTCAGTCTGAAATCTTAGGATCTTAAAGCTAATCAAGGAAGTTTGCTGTGATGGATGGGAAAAATACATTAAAAGGCCAAACATCAGATAGGCGGTGGCTGGAATTCATAAATAAATAAAACAATGAATTTTTTAATATAAAACATACAGTCTATTATCGCAAAAGTATCCAACAGGAAAAGTGAGACAGCTGTGATTACAAAGAGAAGTTCAAGATAGTATAGATTAAAGAAGAAGGCTTATAAAGTTGTCAAAAAAAGTTATAAGCCTGAGGATTTGGATAATTTTTTAAAAGAGGAGCAAGAAATAGATCAACAATGACTAACCAGAGTATGGACGCAAGAAGCATGAAAATAAATTGTAAAAGCTTCTACAAGTGTGTAGAAAAGAAAAGATTACCAAACAAAATGTGGTTCCATCACAGAGACAAGAGAATTTCATCATTGAAAATACAGAAATGGCAGAGAAGCTAAATAAATGCTATGCGTCTAGATTCACATAGAAAGACATAATAACTTTCCCTGAAATAATTAAGATTCAAGAGTCTAGCAAGAGTGGGAAACTGAAAGAAATTAGCATTTATAAAATAAGTAGATCCATGGAACACGATGACCTGCTCCCTCAAATCTTGAAAGAGATAGCGACAGATGTGTTGGTGATCATCTTTCAAAATTTTATTAATTCTCCAATGGTAGCTCTAGATTGGAAAGTTACAACGTGACCCTACTGTTGAAGAAGGGAAGAAGAGAGAAAACAAGAAATTACAGACCTGTTAACCTGATGTTCATTAAAGGAAAAATACTAGAATCTATTATAAAGGATGTAATTAAAGGATATTTAATAAATAAGTGATTGGACAGAGTCACCTTGGGTTTATAAAGGGAAATCATGTTTGAAAAACCTGATAGAGTTTTTTGAGGGTGTTACGAACAGAGTTGAGAACGGGAAGCCAGTGGATGTGGTGCATTGGGATTTTCGTTAGACCTTTGATAATGTCCCACCCAGGTGGTTAGTAAACAAAATGTATGGGATTGGGAGTAATACACAAACATACTTTGAGAGTGGTGAACAGGCAGACAATAGGAATAAGTGGGTCATTCTCAGATTAACAGGCTGTCTTCACCGGGCTGCTACAAAGGATCAGTGCTTGAGCACTAGCTGTTGAGAATTCAATGATTTGGATATGAGGGCCAATTGTGATATTTCAAAGTTGGTACATCATAAAAAAAAAAGACTTGCTGGTAATGAGTTGTGAGGAAAATGCAAATAGGCTTCAAGGGGATTTAAACAACCCAACCAAGTGTGTAAGAGCATGACAGATGGAATATAATAAGCATATATGTGAGGTTATCCACTTTGGTAGAGGAATGAAGGCATAGGGTACTTTTTAAATGGTGAGGGAATAGAAAGTGTTGAAATCCAAAGGGACCTTGGTTTCCTCGTTCGTAAGTCACTGAAAGATAGCGTACAGGCGTAGCAACCAATTTGGAAGCAAACAGATGGTAGCCCTTATCACAAGAGGATCTGAATACAGGAACCAAGGAGTCTTGCCTGAATTGTTTAGAACAGTGATAAAATGAGAGCTGGAATATTGTGTGTAGTCTGGTTTCCTAGCCTACGAAAATTTATACTTGCCATAGCGAAGTGCAGCGGAGGTTCACCAGGCTAATTCTTTGGATGGTGGGACCATCCTACAAAGAGAGATTGAGGAGACAGGGCCTGGATTCTTTATTAGAAGAATGAAAAGTGATTTCATAGAAACATAAAATCCTCAAAGGGTTAGACAGAATTGAACAGATAGGAACAGAATAGACAGAACTGAGATTGAGTGATAATTTCTTCACTCAGCGGGGGGTAAATCTTTGATAATCTCTACTCCAGAAGGCTGTGGGAGCTTTGTTATTAAGAGATAGATTGATAGTTTTCTAGTTACTAATGGCATTAGGGAATAGCAGTAACAGTGGAAAATGGCATTGAGGAAGATGATCAGCCATGGACATTTTGAATGGTCAACTCCTGTTCCTAAGTTCCTACATTTTGCCTGAGATATCAAACCAAGGCACTGTCAGATGAATAATCTATGTGCCGTGACATTATTAAGAAAAGCGCATCAGAGTTCTTCCAGCCAACTTTCATACCTCAAACCAAGATTATGCAGTAGATTAACTGCACATTTATCTCACTGGTGTGTATGGAACATTGCCCTGCTTAACCAACTGCTGATCTGCCACTCAGAAAAACAGTGATCATACCCCAACAGAATCTCTTGGCAGCAAAATGCTTCAGGTTGTGCCAAAGATGTGAAACAAACTATCTAAACGCAAGTTATTTGTTTCTTAAAGCCTGAAAACTTAACTATGCAATATTCCTCTATAAAAGATTGATGTGAATTTGCATCAAGTTAGATTTCATACTATAGTAACAGATTCATTAAGTTCAAATGGACCTGGCATATGGACAGAAGGGCATTCCTGGTGAAAACAGGCATACTTACCCATCAGTTGGCAGAGCAAGGCCCACCGAGGTGTTTAGAATTATAGACTGTCAGCTTTTCGTGGATCCAACTCCCTTGCTGTTGGGACCCATGAAAATTCAAACCAAAACTGGACAGCACTCCTCCATCCCAGAGCCTGCAACCTTTGCCAGAATTTGCAGCCATTGAACTGTGCTCACCACTCTAAATTCATTTCTTATAGTATAGGCATCAAATACTGCATGTTAGATAAGACACTTTGGCCTTGACTCTGTAAGCTTTGATAAGGTCAGTGATGGAAGACCAAGGCAAAACGTCAAAATGCTTCCGCAAGATGAATAATTTTGCAATAACATAATTTTCAGTCTTCAGAGAATGAAATGCTTATTGTTAATCATTCTAGCAATAAAATTAGCATGAGCTAGAAATTGGAGTTTGTCATTCCTACTCACACTAACATAATTTGCATATTGTTGACTCATCTGGTGAAGTTTTGCCTGAATCCATGGAAGTTAAATTGTTTCACCAGTGAATGCTCAACTCTTTAACTGATTCTGCCCTATGTAGCATTATTGAAAGCCTCCTCACGCTCACTACTATGTCTTGCTGATAATGTTCAACAATGAGAACTACATCAGCTAAATAGGGCACTCACTGACACACTTCCCTTGTTCTTGCATGAGAATATGGCATATAACAGGAAGGTGCAGGAAAGAAATGGATGAGGACAAACACTGGTCATCGTGGGAAGGGACATGGCTGCTGGTGAGGTGAACGTGAATGATGCTGAGGGCACTTCTCTCTTTTTCCTGTCCCCTCACCATAGCTTAATTCTTATCCCTTTTTGATTTCAGATACCCTAGAATTAGAAGCTTTTAGTCAGCAGTAGACAGTGCAGATGGAGCAACACCATTACATGAGCTAATACAATACCATTTGGAGCTGGAGGAACACAGCAGGTCAGGCAGCATCAGAGGCGCAGGAAAGTTGACATTTCGGGTCGGGACCCTTCTTCAGAGTTGCAGCTACCAACTGAGGTACTGTCACTATGGGTGGAGTCTATAGACGTTATGAAAGATTTCAGGCGTTGGGACCATATCCAGATCTTGAGCTTGCAGGAGTCAGCGTTGACTGACAGTTGGAATCTTCCAGGAAGTACCTAATTGAGAGAACAACTATGCACTTGCCAACCATTTAAGGATGTTGAGCAGATTCATGTGGAAGTAGACCCAGTTGGAAAATCTGCAACACTGGAGAGTTGGCAATCGCACCGGCAGAGTGGGGTGCTTTGAAGGAACACATGTTAGGAACACAGGAGTGCTTCAAAATGGAGCTGTCCTCAGAAGATTGATTAATATTTGAAAAAAATCAGAAAGCCTGCGGCTCATAGAACTATCAGTTTGAGGGAAAACCTCTCTTTATAGGAGGGATTATACCAGTCTGTGGCCTTTCCACTTTGCGTTGCTTTCATACAGACAAGCATCCCAATTGGCTTCCAGTCTGCCGGTGAGTGGCTGCCTCCAACATGGTGCTGGTTTCCTGACTGAGCATCACCAGGGAAAACCTGGCCACGTCTTGCCGCCGTTGGTCATTGTACTTGTTCCTAATGTTCTGACCCTACCTCCACCTCAATCACTCTGAGGCTGAAATGTGTCCAGTTTCAAGTTCAAGCTTCAATTTTTTTTCTCACAATCCAGCTTCCAAATCTATCACTCCAGAGGTCTTTGTGTGAGTTTTATTTTGCAGGAACAAAGAAGTGAACTGCACATGTTGAGACTCCAGGCAACAATGCATTGCTACCTGCTAGAGTTGGATTCTGGCAGTTCATCAGAGGGAGAAGCACACACAATGAGGTCTGCAGGAGAGGTCTCACATAGTCCTGATAATGGGAGAAGCTTAGATGTCAGTAAACAATCACTTGGTTTTCTGGAAAGCCTGTGCTCCGATGTCAAGGATCATGAAAGGAGTTTAACACCAGCTTGGTACATGACTTTGTGCAAAGATTAGAGGCCATTTATTCCCACAAGGAATGCCTCATTAAATTCATTAGCACATGGGGAGCCCCACTGTGCTGCAATATCTGATGGTATATATTATAGCTTTCATTGAGCCATAAATAGTTTATATTGCAGCACAGATTCCATCAAAGGTCTGATTGCTAATGTGGAGACTCAGACTGCTGTCCTTATGGTTCTGGATGATAATTCACAGTACCGCAATGATATTGCAGTCCATTTTTTCCCCCAGCCGCTCAGTGGAATTGCTGTGATTGTGTATTGAAGTGCCCATGGCATCAGGGCACACTAACCTTTTGTACCCTTAGGATGGCAGCCTTTCTGCTCTGCATCTATTGTTGTTGTCTATTGGACACTCAGTCAAAAATGCAGCGGACCAGGCTGAGATCAGCAATATATAGAGACAAACTTCCTAGACCATTAGCTGCTGCAGATTATAGTCTTAGCAATAGAGGTCAGTTGCTTTCTACCACCTCACTTCAACACATTGACAATGGCAAGGTATAATGAGATGGAGTTCAGAAGAAGGGTCACTGAACCCAAAACGTTAACTCTGATTTCTCTCCACAGATGCTGCCAGACCTGGTGAGATTTTTTAGCATTTTCTGTTTTTCTTTTAGGATGAGATATAGCTGTCTCTCTGTTTATAACAAGTCCTAGTGTCCTCTCATACAGCAGTGTCCTGCAAACCATGTGATGTTACTTGTATCTCCATCAAGAAGCCAGATATATGAAGGGTTGGAGGCATGGTCACATGGCAGCCACTGACAATGTGGTCCATGCCTGACATTGACATCACTGTTATGGCTACAGAAGGCAGCAGATTTTATTAATGATTTCTTTTGTGAAAACAAATCATGCATTAGGCCTTACTGAAGTAGATTGCTTCTTCAGGACCCTAAGCAGACATGGCTTTCCTGTCTTTCTTGTCCTGTGTTTTCAAGCAACATGCCCTGCCCTGCATGGCCTTTCTATATCCTCCCAGTCTAAGGACGCAACTTTGGAAGGGACTTGTTTCTGCACAAAAACCGAAGTTGCTGGAAAAGCTCAGCAGGTCTGGCAGCATCTGTGAAGAAAAAATCAGAGTAAACATGTTGGGTCTGGCAACCCTTCCTCAGAACTGGTTCTGAGCTCTGAGGAAGGGTCACCAGACCCGAAATGTTAACTCTGATCTTTTCTTCACAGATGCTGCCAGACCTGCTGAGTTTTTCCAGCAACTTCTGTTTTCATTCCTGATTTACAGCATCCGTAGTTCTTTCGGTTTTTGTTTCTGCACAAGCTTTCTCGTGAGCAAAAATAATGTTCAGTATCTGCCGAATGCTCCATGTTGAGTTTTCAGACTCCAGCCAAGTTTAGGAAGGCTTCAGAAAATTGCACAAGCAGCCAGAAGAACTAATTCAACACCTAACCTGTAAGTACTTGTATATACTCATGTAAACTCAATCATGCAGAAAAATTACAAAAAGCACATAATTTTTCATGATCTTCATGTCGTATTGATCCTAGATTATAAGGGATCAAACCAAGTTGTGATTATCAATTACTTACCAGTGATTACAACGGTTCATTTATTTAAATGTACATGAGGGAACTTAAAGATTCCCCTCAGTCAATCTACCAACAATCTCCCAGCCAACCAACAAAGATTTTAACATGGAAGTGCTGCAGTTAATTCCTTATGGTATATATTTATATATTTAAAAAAAACATTATGTCAAAGTGCCCTGATGAGTGAAAACTGAAAAACTTAGACAAAGTATATCTTTTTCAAGTGGTGTGAAAGTTCTGTACTAAAGTTATTTATATTGTGTTGAATGAAATGGATATATTGTGTAATGTTATTAAATAAAGTATTTAACATGTACTATGAAATTCACAGTGGGTTTTGTTTTGGTTTGAAATCAAGCACACACATCTTTCAAAAACGTTACTCATGAATAAGTCAGCTTCATGATTTTTGACCTAAAAATTATTTCAAAATTTAAATTTTACACTAGTATATGTGGTAGCTCATGATTCCTTAAATTATCACAAGTGGGCAGTCTTTCATTCTGTCTAATGTTGAGATCAGTTCTACAAGGTTGTAACAGGATGTAGTCTGGAGCCTGGCATTCGACAAAGGCAGCTCTGTCAACAAATCAGGAACAGAAACAGAAATTGCTAGAAAAACTCAGCAGATCTGTCAGCATCTGTGGAGAGAAAACAGAGTTCACATTTCAGGTCCAGTAACCTTTCTTCAGAATGTCAAATCAAGTTTATACTCTGATTTACATCATGCTGTCCCTGCCTTGCATGTTACCTGTGACAATTAGGAGTGTATGTGTAATCCCATTGACCAAGTATCACCCAGTGCAATTACTGTCAGAGATGTGTGCATGCATCTTGGAAACCATTTTCGAGGATTAGATTTCTGTCTAGCACCGAAAAGATGTGCTGCCTTTGTAATCAGCAATCTGCCTTTGTAAGTTCTGGGCTTTTTTAATCAACTAAGTTGCCAAAGGAGCAAATCTGTTTCAGTTCAGTTGTTTTTATCCCAGTAACACATTCATACTTGAAAAACTGTGGAAAATTTGCCTTTAAGATATTGTATCTTTAATTGCAACATATGTTGGGAATGAAGGCAATGCATTTTTGCTGTTCCTGATGAAAAACCTCCCATTAGGAATACACCAGTAGTCCTTTTCTTATTGGAGATCATTTTGGTGATCTGCCAATGTAAAGAGACAAAATATATAAAGGGCAGGGAGCAAAGAGTACCATTTTTCACGTGCATTTGAGGCAATAATGTTGTAAGTTACTTCGAGTCTTGATAAAATGGTCTCCTTTCTACATTGCCTCTACACTTCAATTAGAGTGTTTATTCTAATTCTTCATTTCCTTTTAAAAATAAATGATTTGGAATTCTTAATTGAGAAAAAAAAATCATAAAAATCACAAACAATAAGATATTGTTGATTTAGGAAAAGCTACATGCATCTTATTTCACTCAGACAGTAAAGCAGTAAGAGTGTAAAGATTGCAGCTAATGCTACATCAGAAGCTTTTGACGGAGGTCTGAGACTCTCATTATATATTAGGAGCTTTAGCAGACCAACAGTTAATTGATTATTGTTGACTGATAGATTGATGAGTGGAAGAAGGCAGTAGGTGGAAAGTATGAAGCTGGCTGTGTATCGAAGCTGTGTTGTTCTAGAAATGATTTTCAGATGCACATTTGTTTTGCAACAAGTCGTAGTTTAACGTCAAACTGACCTTGACTGAAAAATGTTGGCAACATATGAATAGCTGCTTCCTGCAGTGCTAAGTAGAAATTATGTACTTCTTTTCTTTGTTAATTTTCAAAATATATTGAGCTGGACTTTGTGGATTGATGCAAGACCAACAATCAGGTTGTATAGTAAGTGGATAGTAATTTCAAACCAACAGAAAGAACAAATCTGAGATAACAAGGTGTAGAGCTGGATGAACACAGCAGGCCAAGCAGCATCATAGGAGCAGGAAGGCTGACATTTCGGGCCTAGACCCTTCATCAGAA
>NW_025973890.1:0-1984 GCF_021869965.1 Rhincodon typus
AACACATCGAACTCGACCCCATATACATTCCACGACGGAGGAAACCCGGAAGTGAGGCAATCCATCGCAACGGACCCCAGAGTTTAAAAGCCAGGAGGGAAAACACACCGACGCTTCATCAGAGGCTGCACTGAGGATGTTACCAAGCACGGTAACGAAACGTCTGCGGAACAACAAACCAGCTCGGCGAGCCAACCAACCTCAACACCCACAACCCGAGCTACAGATCTACTCCAAAACCTTAGAGTCTTTCCTCTGCCCACGAACTACGTTTCCTGTTTGTTTGTCCGTCCATGTGGTGTAAGGGGGATTTTAATGAGAGGAATAGGGTTTAAGTTGTAGTGTTATAATCCAAGGTTTATACCTGTTTAATTTTGGCTGGAATCTAATTATTTGAGTAAAAAGTAATACTTGTTTAGTATGGAAACCAGGTCCATGCTTTCTACTGCTTTCAGGTAAATTATGTTAACATTTTGCGTCAACTCTGGGTTCGATTTTCAACGTTGCTTCCCCAATGAGGCATGACAGTATAATAACGAAAGGGCAAAAGTTTTTAAAGCCCTGCTTAGATATAACTGATAGAATTTTGACAAGCAAAGGTACGTGGATCAATGGCAGGTCGCCAGGTGAATAGAATGGGTTTCAGGGGCTGAATGGTCTCCTGCTTCTGGAGTAATCCTTCTGTGCAAATTCACAAAGGCTTCCCAGATATGATTCCAATTGATTACTCATGCCTGACCCCTCCTATGCGACCATATCTCATCCACTCATGGGTTGACTATCTGAAACCCCTGCGATGGGGCCGAGGGGCCAAAATCCTCCGAAAACACAACACACAGTCCCCTGCTAACACCAACACAGCATCTGCCTCCATCCATGGAACCACAGGCCAAACTTAAGGCTATATGATAGGTCAGCACTGAGGGAGCAGGCACTGTCGGAGGGTCAGTGCTGAGGGAGCGGGCACTGTCGGAGGGTCAGCGCTGAGGGAGCGCCGCACTGTCGGAGGGTCAGTGCTGAGGGAGCACCGCACTGTCGGAGGGTCAGTGCTGAGTGAGCGCCGCACTGTCGGAGGGTCAGCACTGAGGGATCGTTGAAAGCCATTGAATTGGATGGCCGTAATAGCCGTACGGAATAGCAGATGGGCAGAATGGCCCGCTCCTGCTCCAACGTTGCGAGTTTCCTCCAAGGTTTTGCTTACAACAGTGTCCGGGTCAGACACACGGGAGGCATTGCTAATGTAGGTCGGGGAAAAGGTGGGGGAGAAATTGGCAAGGCTGACCCTCCCAGCCCTTTGGCTGGCCCACCCCTCTCCCAAAGATATTTATGCTCAAGCATTGACTTACTCAAGGGGTTTGGGCCGGTAACGGTGAGGATTGTGTGGTGATGGGAGTGAATATGAACAGAATGAAGGCCTCATACCTCCCAGTCACGATGACAAGGGCTAACCCTCCCTCCAATAAAGGGCTAACATGGAATTGCCTTTAGCACTGAGAGAGGCCGGGATTAGAGCTGTGGTCCCAGCCCCATGTGCGACGAGAAACAAAAACATCCACTTCAGCCAACAAAACTAAAGGAGGCTCCAGCTGGGAATGGCCGGAGTCAATGGGCCGTGAAGAAAAGACTTTGCAATGGCTCCCATCCAAATCTCTCCATTCCCAGATTCAGACCCACACCCACTCGCTCTGGCTCTGACAGAGTTATTCTGTTATTCAAACTCAAGATGCTCCCCCCATCTGTTCCCTCGTCTGCTGCGGAAAATTAATGGTGTTTCCCAGCCGTGACCAACAGGCTCAGGCTTGTGGCCTGTCACCACTCCAAGGACTGTCTCCCCCAGCTTTCCACTCGTCACCTCCGCTCTCATTCCAGAAAGACGGACACAAATTTGGGTCGACATTCCCGCTGCTAGGACAGAGGGAGCGCCGCGCTGTCGGAGGGTCAGTGCTGAGGGAGCGCCGCACTGTCGGAGGGTCAGTGCCGAGGG
>NW_025973890.1:2084-2973 GCF_021869965.1 Rhincodon typus
AGGGAGCGCCGCACTGTCGGAGGGTCAGTGCTGAGGGAGCGGGCACTGTCGGAGGGTCAGTGCTGAGGGAGCGCCGCACTGTCGGAGGGTCAGTGCTGAGGGAGCGGGCACTGTCGGAGGGTCAGTGCTGAGGGAGCGCCGCACTGTCGGAGGGTCAGTGCTGAGGGAGCGGGCACTGTCGGAGGGTCAGTGCTGAGGGAGCAGTCACTGTCGGAGGGTCAGTGCTGAGGGAATCATTGTGGCATAGGGAGACCATTCTACCCATTGGGTGCATGCCTACTCTGTGTAAAACACAATCAGTCTATCCTGCTCCCTCAGCTCTATCCCTGTAACCCTATAAATTAAATTCCCTTGAATTCCTGTTCAGTTCCTCGAACTTCTCCACTTCGTTTAGCCTTATGGGCGGCTAGTACTACGATGGACCACTGAGAGAAAAGCTCTTTGTGTTCTCTTGCCCAAAAGCTTGAGGCAGTGTCTCCTGGGCCGTGCATCGTGAACTAATGGGAGTTGATTTTCCTCCGTTTACCTGTCCTGGACCTGATGTAATGTGAAGTGTGGAGGAACCAGTTTCTCAGTTGGCCACCTTGGACTGGAACAATTGGACCGACCGGGATGCACTTTCTCAGCTTCAAGGCTGCGTTGTTTTCCGGGCCCTAATCACTTCCGGTGCTCGTTTCAAAGTGTCATGGCAACCTAGTTACTTATTAGCTTTGGAATTCACCCCCTGGACAGCTGCAAAACCACCCACCCCCAACCACCTCGCCCCAGGTTTCCAGCCCTGTGCGTGTACCAGCGGGAAGAGGTCCGTGAGCCCGCATTGAGAAAAACCATTCCATCCTCTCAGTGCTGATTGCTGCTCTCCCACTCCTCTCCTCTATCCCAGGTACAA
>NW_025973890.1:3186-4311 GCF_021869965.1 Rhincodon typus
GTCAGTGCTGAGGGAATGGGCACTGTCGGAGGGTCAGCGCTGAGGGAATGGGCACTGTCGGAGGGTCAGTGCTGACGGAGTGCCGCACTGTCGGAGGGTCAGTGCTGAGGGAGCGGGCACTGTCGGAGGGTCAGTGCTGAGGGAGCGGGCACTGTCGGAGGGTCAGTGCTGAGGGAGCGGGCACTGTTTAAACACTAAATGATTCAGACAGAGGGTTTAGGCACGGCTCATGTGAGTGAAATGAGAAAGTTTGATTCTGCTGTTTACATTGACATGTTTAATGAATGGCATTTTCTGTCGGGTTACAAACATCTTCACAAAAGGCCATTTAGGAATTAAAACAAAAAGATTCACAATGGACACATGACATGAAACATTAACGAACAAAGAGAAAACTCAGAGGCAGACACTGTGTTGATGGATAATACTAAGATGTATATAGCACGTAAGGACAGTGCGAGTGTGGAGATGTAGAGAGAGAGAGGAGGTAGGTTATATCACTGGGCATTGTTGTGTTGGAGCTCCCGAGGGAGATGTGGATGGGATAGGGATTTGGAGGAGATGGTGAGAGATAGAGAGAGAGACACACAGAGAGAGAGAGGGTAGAAGAGCTGTAAAAAATTGAGACTTCCCTCCACCCAACCAGTGTGAGTTCACCAGTTCCCCAATCCTTCCTGGATTGAAGGGTCGACCTCCTGTTTCTGTGTAACAGGTTCGAGGAGGGGTCTGAATGGCCTCCTCTTGTTCCCGTGGAACAGGCGCAAGAAGGGGGTTGAATGGCACTCTGCTGTTACTGTGTAACAGGCTTGAGGTGGGGGCTGAATGGCCTCCTGTGCAACAATCCTCCTTGGTGTACACACACACAAAGGCACCCACTCACACCCACCCACCTATACACAGGCACACACACAGAGACACACACACAGATAGACACACCCAAATACTCTCGGACTGATACACACACACAGATATACACACAGATGCAGACACACACACACGTACAGGCACACAGATACACAGAGAGACAGACACAAGACAGGCACACATACACACACACAGGCACGTAGACACACATACACACAGGCACACACACACAGAAACACAGGCACATGGACACACACACAC
>NW_025973890.1:5144-5309 GCF_021869965.1 Rhincodon typus
CACAGGCACACACACACAGAAACACAGGCACATGGACACACACACACGGACACACACACACAGGGACACACAGGTGCATGGGCACACACACAGGCACACACACAGGGACACACAGGCACACAGACATGGACACACAGGCACAGGCGCACGCGCGCACACACACAC
>NW_025973890.1:6127-6367 GCF_021869965.1 Rhincodon typus
ACACAGAAACACAGGCACATGGACACACACACACACACACACACACACAGGGATACACAGACGCATAGGCACACACACAGGCACAGGCACACACACACAGGCACAGGCGCACGCGCGCACACACACACACACACACACACACGTACAAGCACACAGATACACAGAGAAACAGACACAAGACAGGCACACATACACAGGCATGTAGACACACATACACACAGGGACACACAGGCACACACA
>NW_025973890.1:7243-7590 GCF_021869965.1 Rhincodon typus
ACAGGCATGTAGACACACATACACACAGGGACACACAGGCACACACACACACAGAAACACAGGCACATGGACACACACACACACACACACACACACAGGGATACACAGACGCATAGGCACACACACAGGCACAGGCACACAGACATGGACACACACAGGCACAGACACACACACAGGGACACACAGACACACACACACACACACACACAGAGGCACAGACACAGACAGACAGACACACACACACAGACACATACACACACACACACACACACTCTCAGGGACACACAGGCACAGACACACACACACAGGCACAGACACACACACACACAGACACACACACACACACA
>NW_025973891.1:0-8799 GCF_021869965.1 Rhincodon typus
CTGTCGGAGGGTCAGTGCTGAGGGAGTGCCGCACTGTCGGAGGGTCAGTGCTGAGGGAGCGCCGCGCTGTCGGAGGGTCAGTGCTGAGGGAGCGCCGCACTGTCGGAGGGTCAGCTCTGAGGGAGTGGGCACTGTTGGAGGGTCAGCACTGAGGGAGCGCCGCAGTGTCGGAGGGTCAGCGCTGAGGGAGCGCCCCGCTGTCGGAGGGTCAGCGCTGAGGGAACGCCGCAGTGTCGGAGGGTCAGTGCCGAGGGTGCGCCATGTTTGCGGTCCTGTCTTTTGGATATGATGCTATCTAAGGCCTGTCTGTACTCTCCGCTGTGTGTAAAAGGTCCTCTGGCACCATTTCAGAATGAGCAGGGCCCCAGATTCTGACACTGCCCCTCACCAATATTTCCCCACTGATTAGCAATAACCTTGTGACCATGACATTGGTCTTAGTGGGAGGACTCTGTCTCAAAATCAACATCCACTTCCATACGTTACTCCTGTAACTGCCCGAACAAAACATTCCACTGGCTGCAAATTGGTGCTGATCTTGAAGCAGACGCGATTGAAATGCTAGGTTTTTTTTCCCTTCATCAGGGCTAATTGAGGCACCACAGACATTAGGAAGGATGTCAAGTTTTGCGACGGGAGAGAGGGGTCAG
Source organism: Rhincodon typus (assembly GCF_021869965.1). Taxonomy (NCBI): domain Eukaryota; kingdom Metazoa; phylum Chordata; class Chondrichthyes; order Orectolobiformes; family Rhincodontidae; genus Rhincodon; species Rhincodon typus. Next base: position 651 of record NW_025973891.1, read on the forward strand.
AGCGGATTTCGTGGGACGGTCCCCGGGGTGCAGGATTTCGGTTAATGTGGAGGGAGACTGAGGGGAGCCCTTAAACAGGCCACTTTAAAGGTGCAGGTGACAGCACGTGCCACATAGTGATCGATGTGGGATCTGTGGATCTGGTTTAACAGATCCAATTCCACCAAGGCAGGCACCAAGCAGATTTCAAGGGAAACAGATATTACAGTGGGACAACGAATTTCAAAATAAAAAAACACCGAACGCTGGCACGTATTGATTTGGATTTTAAAAAGCCACGGCATGTGGATAGCACAAGGCATAGGTTGGAAAATATGTAAGTAAAAAGTGGGCAAGAGAGACCATAAGATGTAGGAGCTGAAGTAGGCCTTTCAGCCCATCGAGTCTGGTCTAGTATTCAATGTGACCGTGGCTGCTCTGATCATCCTTGATTCCATTTTCCTGCCTTTTCCCCATAAGCCTTGATTCATTTCCTGACTAAAAATCTCTCGATCTCAGCCCTGACTGTACTCAATGACTCAGCCTTGTCAGCTCTCTGCAGTAAAGAATTCCACAGGTCCACACCCCTCGGAGTGAAGAAATTCCTTGAAAGTTTCGGCAAAGATCTGTAGTTGTGGATGAGGTTGGTGACTTGCTCACCGAGCTGGCTGGCTATCGTTCAGAAGTTTCGTCACCGTGCTAGGTAATACCACCAGTGGAGCCTCCGACGAAGCGATGTTATTCTACTCCGCTTTGGAATTTATACTGTCCGGTCCGTTATTGGACCCCATATACAAACCTATACAGATCAAAACTGGAAATGATACTGCTCACCATAACGGACCGTCAGTATAAATTCCAAGCAGAGTAGAATAACACCACTTCATCAGAGGCTCCACTGATGATGTCACCTAGCACGGTGACGAAACGTCTGAATGAGAACAAGCCAGCTTGTCGATAACCTCGGAAGAAATTCCTCCCAATCTCTTTCTTAAATGAGCGACCCCTTATTCTGAGATTATTCCTCCAGGTCCCAGACTCTCCACAAGGGGAAATGACCTCTTCACATCTCCCCTGTCAAGGTCCCTAACAATCTTAAATATTTCCAAAAGATCAGCTCTAAGTCTTCTAAATTCCAATGAGAATGGGCCCAAACCACTCAACCTCTCCTCTGAAGACAGGATCTGGTGAACCCTCTCTGGATTGCCTCCAATGCTTGTATGTCTTTCCTTAGATGAGGGGCCCAACACTGTTCACAGTATTCCAGCTGGGGTCTGACTGGTGCCTTGTATCATTTTAGCCAATCCTCCCTACTTTCACACTCCATTCCTTTAGAAACGAAGGCCAACATTCCACTTGCCTTCCCTATTCCCCACTGCACTTGGATGTCATTATTTTCGTGATTCATGTATGAAGAGTCCCAAATCCCAGTGTTCTGTGGCTTTCTGCAGTCTGCCTCCATTTAAATGATATTTTCATGATCCGTAGAGTCATACAGCACGGACACAGAGCCTTCAACCCAATCCTCAGCGTAGTGTCCTAGGCCCAACCGTCTTCAGCTGCTCCATCAATGACATTCCCTCCATCATAAGGACAGAAATGGGGATGTTTGCCGATGATTGCACAATGTTCAGCACCATTCGTGACTCCTCAGATACTGAAGCAGTCCATGTTCACATGCAACAAGATCTGGACAATATCCAGGCTTGGGCGGACAAAGTGGCAAGGAACATTCGCGCCACACAAATGCCAGGCTATGACCATCACCAATAAGAGACAATCTATCCACCGCCCCTTGGCATTCAATGGTGTTACCATCACTGACTCCCCCACTAGCAATATCCTGGGGGTATTTAGAGGTGGAGGGAGTGGGATGTTTGTGGATGTGGTGCCAATTGAGCGGGGGCTGCTTTTTCCTGGATGGTGTCGAGCTTCTTGAGTGTTGTTGGAGCTGCCCCCATCCAGGGCAAGTGGGGAGTATTCCATCACACTCCTGACTTCTGCCTTGTCGGTGGTGGGACAGGCTTTGGGGAGTCAGGAGGGGAGTTACTCGCTGCAGGATTCCCAGCCTCTGAGCTGCTCTCGGAGTCACTGTGTTTCTGCGATAAGTCCAGTTCAGTTACTGGTCAACCCTCATGATGTTGACAGTGGGGGATTCAGTGATGGTAACGCCACTGAATGTCGAATGGCGATGGTTAGATTCTTCCATGTTGGAGATGGTCATACTCTGGCATATGTGGCACTAATGTTACTTGCCACCTCTCAGCTTAAGCCCGAATTTTGCCCAAATCTTGCCCAAAATTTCGACATGGGTCACTTCGGTGTCTGAGGAGTCGCAAATGGTACTGAACGTTGTGCAATCATCAGCGAACATCCCCATTTCTGACCTTATGACAGAGGGAAGGTCATTGATGAAGCAGCTGAGGATGGTTGGGCCGAGGACACTACCCTGAGGAACTCCTGCAGAGATGTTCCGGGGCTGATCGAAGGATTTTTCAAAGCCAGTGACATGAAGGGGAGACAGCAGGAAAAAGCATAGAAGTGGTTAATCATCCATTATTATAGTGAGCAGTAGGGTAGACTCAATGGGTTGAATAGCTTACTGTGTTCCTATGTTCCTACCTCCAGTGTATCTGTGGCCTTCATGTGTGGGTACAGGGATAGAGAGATTTTTGGTTGATGTCATCGCTCTCCATTACTCATTTACTTGTGAGCGATATATTTCCTCTATAGTAGAAATCTTGCCTTGATAACTTTGGTGTGAAAATTAGATTAGACAACTAATTCCATATTTTAAAAAAATTAATCAGACTACATAATGACTGTGCGATCAATTCTATTAATAAACATCTTGCCTCATGTCCTCAGCTCTCAAAGCTATGACTGGCTCCAAAGGCCTAGGGAAAGCAGGAGCAAAATGTGACCATTCAGCACATTAAACCTGTCCACTGTTTAACTTTGGGAAGTCATGTCGAGGACATTGGTGAGGCCTCTTCTGGAATACTGTGTCCAGTTCTGGTCTCCCGGTTACAGAAAGGATATTATCAAGCTGGAGAGGGTTCAGAAGAGATTTACCAGGATTTTGCTGGGAATGGAAGGTTTGAATTATAAAGACTTTATCACTGGAGCGTAAGAGGTTCAGAGGAGACCTGATAGAAGTTTATGAAGTCATGAGTGGTATAGATAGGATTAATGGAGTCTTTTCCCTCGGGTGGGGGATTTCGAGACTAGGGGCCACATTTTTAAGGTGAGAGGAGAGAGGGGGTTAAAAAAAGACATGAGGAGCAAACTTTTTACTCAGAGGGTTGTTCGCGTGTGGAATGAACTTCCTGAGGAAGTCTTGGATGTGGGTACAGTTACGACATTAAAAAGACATTTAGATAAGTGCATGATTAGGAGATGCTTGGAGGGATATGGGCAAGGAGCAGGGGAGTGGGACTAGTTTAATTTGGGATTATGTTTGGCATGGACTGATTGGATCTGTTTCCGAGCTGTAGGACTCTATGATGCTATGATCTGTGCTCTAACCATTATTTTTCCCCACATCGCTCAATATCTTAAGATCCCAAAAGCTCACGTTAACAAATTGATTGATTATCCATTGACATTTGGGGAGGGAAATTTCCACCCTATGTGTGTGTATAGAGGTCTTTTGGATTTTCACTTTTTGAAAGTGTTGGATTGAATTTTGAGCCTCCGCCCTTAGTCCCTGACTCCCTGAATGGTGGAAATAGTTTCTGTCTACTGATCTCTATCAATTCCCCTCAGTATTTGTTTTATTCGTCCATGGGATTTCCAGCTGTATTTGTTGGAGAAGGTGGTGCTGAGCTATTTTCTTGAACCACTGCAGTCCCTATAGTAAAGAGACCCCTGCAGTGCTGTCAGGGAGTTAGTTCCAGGGCTCTGTCCAAACGCAGTAAGACCTGGATAATACCCAGCTTTGGATATGGGTACTGGAGGGGGATACAGTAAGGACATGCCACTGAATGTCAGGGACGACAGTTAGATTCTCTCTTGCTGGTGATGGTTGTTGCCTGGCACTTGTGTGGTGCAAATGTTCCTTGGCATTGATCAACGCAATGTTTTGAAAGGGTGCCCGTACATGAGCCAGTGGAAAATAACATTCGTGCCACACAACTGTGGCAACTAGGGCAATAAATGCTTGCCAGGCAGCGACAGCCACGTCACACATATGAACAAAGTAAGTGCCAGGCAACTATCTTCTCCGACAAGAGACAATCTAACCATTCGCGCTTGACTGGCAATGGCATCCCCATCACTGAATCCCCGACTACCAACGTCCTGAAGGGGTTACACATGACCAGGAACTCGAACTCTCCTAGAATGTATAAACACAACGGCTACAAGAGCAGGTCAAAGGCTGGGATTCCTCTGCAGAGGGTAACTCCCCTCCTGACTCCCCAAAGCTCTTGTGCAGCTGCTGTGTTTATGTGGCGGGTCCAGTTGAGTTTCTGGTCAACAGTAACCCCCAGGATGTCGATGGTGAGGGATTCAGTGATGGTAACGCCATTGAATGTCAAGGGGGCGAAGATTAGACACTCTCTGGTTGGAGATGGTCACTGCCTGGCACTTGCGTGGCACAGATGCTACTTGGTAATGACCTCACAACCCAATATTTTGAAAGCCTACGTGCACACGAGCAAGAGGCAGAACTGCTTTCACTTGGAAGGTGGTTTTCGGAAGAACAGAGAAAGGAGGAACAGCAGTCTCAGCACAGGTGGGGTGGGCAATTAAGGTAGTCGGTTGGCAAGAGAAGAATTTCATCCCAGCAAGTCAAAAGTTCACAGATTTCACAGCGATTGGGTGGGGAGTCACCTATCATTGATGTTGCAAGGGCACACCCTTCAGTTTGAGAACTGGTTGGACAGACAGGAGAGTCAAAGCAGATTAAGAGTTGATCTCCCTTTGGTGTTTAAGATTAAGGACTTGAAGCTTATAAACAATTTGATGGTTCCTCTCCCTTGACCCTATCACCTCCAGTGGGGAGAAGAGGGACCACGACAAGAGGGAGGATCTGAAATTCCGAAGCGACGCTGAGCCGACTGAGAAGTGACAGAACCGAGAGGAGTAAAATCCTCACGGAGGGCTCGCAGAGCGACGAGAGGGCTCAGCTGTGATCTGACTGACTGCAGGAACAGACTGGAGGGGCAGAATGGCCTGTTAATGCGACAGAACATGAACATACTGAACAGAGAGTGACTGACAGCGTGTTAGAAGGTTAATAAGATGAGCTGAAACCAGGGTGAGGCTGGGTGAAAAGTTTCGAGGAGATTAATAAATCTATTTAAATTTAAGAGGAATCCTGTTAAACATTGACATCTCCCTCTTGTGATCAGTTGATAGCTAAGGGAATTATATCACTCACTAATATATTCAAGATGATTACATCAAGAATATTTTAAGAAGGCAGCACTAATCCTCGGCATACTGTTAAATATTCATTCCTCATCAGGGATCAAAAGTCTGGAAACTTAATCTTGAAGAAACAATTCCTTCTTTTGTGAAGATGTAGTTCATCAATGGATTGTTAGCAGTGCAGTCAAGGAAAAAAAAACTCACTGTCTTCATCAAACACATCCAGGACAGGGACAGCACGTATTTAGATACAAAGTAGAGCCTTCTCTACTCATTAAACTAAAAGTAAACTGAAAATAAAACTTTTTCTACACTGTCCTCCATCAAACATTCCCAGGCAGGTACAGCATGGGCATAGACATGTAGTAAAGCTCCCTCTACTCTTTTAAACTCAAAGTAATGTTTTCTCAACACCGTCTCCATCAAGCACTCCTAGGACAGGTATAGTATTGGGTTAGATATAGAATAAAACTCCTACAACTCTTTTAAACTGAAAGTAGAGCTCCTTCTACACCATCTCCATCAAACACTCCCAGGACAGGTATGGCATAGGTTTAGAGAAAGAGTAGAGCTGATTCTACAGTGTCGCCATGAAACACTCTGACGACTGGACAGCACAGGGTTAGATTCAGGGTAAAGCTCTCTCTACACTGTCGCCCATCAAACACTCTCAGGACAGGGACAGCATGGGGTTAGATACAGGGTAAAGCTCCCTCTACACTGTCCCCCATCAAACACTCCCGGGACAGGGATAGCACCAGTTTAGATACAGATTAAAGCTCCCTCTACACTGTCCCTCATTAAACATTCCCAGGACAGGGATAGCACCAGGTTAGATACAGATTAAAGCTCCCTCTACACTGTCCCCCCATCAAACACTCCCAGGACAGGGACAGCACGGGGTTAGATACAGAGTAAAGCTCTCTCTACACTGTCCCCCATCAAACACTCCCAGGACAGGGATAGCACCAGGTTAGATACAGATTAAAGCTCTCTCTACACTGTCCCTCATTAAACACTCCCGGGACAGGGACAGCACGGGGTTAGATACAGAGTAAAGCTCTCTCTACACTGTCCCCCATCAAACACTCCCAGGACAGGGGCAGCACGGGGTTAGATACAGAGTAAAGCTCCCTCTACACTGTCCCCATCAAACACTCCCAGGACAGGGACAGCATGGGGTTAGATACAGAGTAAAGCTCCGTCTACACTGTCCCCATCAAACACTCCCAGGACAGGGACAGCACGGGGTTAGATACAGGGTAAAGCTCCCTCCGCAATGTTTTAGAGACATTTGGGTGAGTACAATGAATGAGAAATGTTTGGAGGGATATGGGCCAGGGGCAGGTAGGTGAGACTAGTTTAGTTTGTGACTGTGGTAAGCATGGACTGGTTGGACAGAAGGGTCTGTTTCCGTGCTGGATGACTCTGTGACTCCGACAGGGACAGCACAGGGTTAGATTCAGAGTGAAAAGGTCTGTCTACACACTTCCTGGTGTGACTGCTGATGAGATATTCTGATGCTGCTGGGTGAGAATGTTAACATGATACTCCGATGGTCCTGGGCCTCTCCCACTGTACACAATCCCGATGGATTAAACCCGTTCCCATTTACTCCCATTCTACACAATCCCAATGATCCCAAACTGCTCCCAATTGTCATTCCGTAAACAGATGTGCCTTGGGTGTGGAACGGAGCGATTGCAGAGGGACAGAGCGAGCTGGGAGGGGCTCAGAAGTGAAACCTGAAGCACCCCGTCATAGTCATTGAGACCAGGAGAAACGACTGCTCTGTGAATGCCCAGTGACTGATGTCCTTCTGATGGGGACACACTGGGAATATATGTCACAGGATCCCTACAGTGTGGAAGCAGGCCATTCGGCCCATCGAGTTGACCCGACAAAGTGCGATCCAACACCCAGCCTAATAACATCGCCCACAAGTCCCAAGAATAGTGTCAAATGTCAAAATCCCACTTGACGTTTTGCACAACACAGTCCCTTCAAACACCCTTGTCCTCTCTCTCAGTCGCGAGCTCAACACACTGGTTACAATTTATGTTGACACCATACTTTGCTAATTTGCTCTACTTTGGGATTAAACAGGGAGAGCGTATATCTCAGTGTCAGCTCCTGTCAGTACCGCTACATGACTCAAAACACACGACACGGCTGGAAACATTCACCAATGTTTCACTCTGAAGCCCCATCAGAATAACAAAAAGCATTTGATCTGGATAGTTAATTCTGCTTGAGTTTCGGAGAGACCAGGCGTACGGTCCACTGATAGGACACAGGCCCTCAGAAATCCAATGGGGAACTCAGGAGAAACGTCTTCCCCCAACAGAGTTGGGGAGTGGGGTGGGGAGAATGTGGGACTTGTTTGCACTGGGAGTTGGGGAATGTGGGGCTCACTCCCACAGGGATCTGGGGTCGAATGTAGGACGAGGTGAATCATGTCGATGTAGTGAAGGGTCGGGGGTGGTGGGGGTTAATGCGGGATGAACACACGATGGAGAGAAGGATAAAAAGACACAGTCAGAGAATTCTGACGGTACAGGAGGTCAATCGGCCCATCATGACCATGCCACCTCCTTCCAATATCAGGTGATTCACCTGCTCACCATTACAATCCCACACCACAGGGATAGGGGCAAGGGGGCATGAAGAAGATGGGAATTAGCTCGTGTGGAGCAGAAAGCCCGGAACTTCTGTCACATCCTCCAGCCCCTACACCCCTCCCTATCTCTGTAACCCCCTCCAGCCCCTACACCCCCTCCCTATCTCTGTAACC
>NW_025973892.1:0-5319 GCF_021869965.1 Rhincodon typus
TCCAGCTCCACACTGTGTTATCTCCGACTCCAGCAGCGGCAGTTCTTACTAACTCTTGGTGTAAAATAAACACTTTTTGCAGTAAATGATTGAGATTAACAAGATACTGTTCTCTAATTTCAAAAGGAATTACACTTCTGTATAATCTTCAGAGCTTACCTGTCCCCACCACTTGCTCTCAGTACATGCCTTCCCTTTTGGAGTAACACTTCTGTGACTATCTTAAATTATACAGATGATCTCTGAAGCCTAAGTGACTGCTGACTGTTCACTGTTATGGATATACCGTTAAACTACCTGAGCTACAATAATAATGTCCTTTATTTGGATGTATTTCATTCAGCCCTACTCTGTATTACTCATCCAAGCTTATTTACTCCTGTGTGGCATATAATACAGTGTTTCTCTCTACTACTGACACATGAAAATGTTTGACCTAGTCCTTCTGCTCTTTTTTTTGCTTATTTGGATTGCTTGGCTCTTTTCTCCAAACATGTGCTCTGCCTTCATTCAGACTCTGGCTGTAACAGGTGATTAGTCCTCCCTATTCAAACCTAGTGCATTGTTGAGAGTTGTGGACTGTCAAACTGTGCATGGTGTTGCTGCCCAGAACAACCTGGATCTCGATGAATACAATGTGGGCATTGGAACAGGATCTACCCACAGGAACAGCTGATCCATTTTGTTTGTACTAGCCAGATCCATGAACTGCAGAGGTAGTAGGCTTTGCTGCAGTGCTATTGGTACTGAAGTGGAGCGATACATCGTGACATTGCCTCAATGTTCGTGCCACTATGCCCACCAAGTGTTCCCCTTCCCTGTCTCCCTCTCTCCCTCTCCACAGTTTTAAGCCTGTCTGGCACTAACCAGTTCCTATTGTTGTAGGAGCCAAATCAAAGTTGCTGGAAAAGGTCAGCAGGTCTGGCAGCATCTGTGAAGAAAAAAAAAACAGCTGGATTCTGAGAAAGGGTCACCGGACCCAAAACATTACCTCTGTTTTTTTTCCTTCACAGATGCTGCCAGACCTGCTGAGCTTTTCCAGCAACTTTGTTTTTGTTCCTGATTTACAGCATCCGCAGTTCTTTAGGTTCTTATTGTTGTAGTCCAGGCTGAGTGATGGCTTTTGCGCTGCCCTTTCTACAGCTCACCTGTTGCTATTGTGTTTGCCTCATTCATTCCTTTAGAGCTGATATGAACATTGATTTAGGCCAGCCGTCAACTACATCAATACGATTTAAAGAAAGAACCACAAAGGTGAAACCACACTTATCATCTAGCCATACATAAATATGCTTTTTGAGAACAATTAGGGCTTAATGAATAAAAGGTACAGCTGGAGTAAATACAGAGGATATTTGCCTGTCAGCCACTGGGTATCTAAGCCCTTAACGCAGAATAGAACTTGGAAATGAAAAAATTCAGAATTGCCAGATTTTGTCTCCTTTTCAAAAGCTGTAGTTTTGAATAGGCTGGTACTGCACGAAGATGACGGTAGGCAGTCTTGCTTGAAGGTGATGACCCTTTAGGTAAGTGAATCAGTCTTAACTGTCTGGATGGCTATCAGCTTTAGCAAGAGAAGTAAACATTGTCAGAATCAAACAGCCTTACAGAGGTTGATGGGCTGCTGCCTGTAATGTTTCAACAGTTGTTGCTGCTACTTTAGGAGATGGGGCGTCCGAGTAAACTGCCGCTCATTATGAAGACTGCCACAGGCAGCCTTTTCCTGTTGATTCTTTTCTGAAACTTAATTCTTTTCACTTTTCTTCCTAAATTCCAAATCTGATTTCACAGCTGAGGCTACGAAGCACTTTGAGACTTTTGAGGTTGTGAAGGTGCTATGTAAAGACAAGATACTTTTTTGTTTTTTTCACCCCTTCACCAGGGACAAATTGGCATTTTTAATGGTTTGGCTGTTTCCAGAGCGAGCAGAATGCCTTCGATTGAAAGGATATCATCACTTGCTGTATGTTGTTTGAATTGAAATTAAGGTGGCACAGTGGCTCATGGTTAGCACTGCTACCTCACAGCGCCAGGAACCTGCGTTCAAATCCACTCTCGGGTGAATGTCTGCGAGGAGTTTCCTCCGGGTGCTCCCACAGTCCCAGGAAGTACAGGCTCGGTGGATTGGCCATGCTAAGCTACCTGTTGTGGTCAGAGATGTGCAGCTTAGGTGGGTTATAGGGTGATTGGTCTGAATGGGATGCTCTGGGGGTCAGTGTGGACCAGTTGGGCTGAAGGACCTGTTTGCATGCTGTAGGGATTCGATGATTCTACTTTATATTCCCCTCTTACACTCTGCTAACCTCCTTACCCTTCTTCACCTTGAACGGATAATGCAGAAGTGGGAATGTTTGCTGATGATTACACAATGTTGATACTGAAGCAGTGCAAACATAAATGCAGTAGCCTTAGACAACTTTTAAGCTTAGCCTGCTAAGTGACAAAGAACATTTGCACCACGCAAGTAGCAGACAATGACCAAATCTGGCAAATGTGAATCTAACCATATCCAGTTGACTTTATTTTCATTTATTTTCACTGGATTTCCCATTCAAACATCCTGGGGGCAAATGTTGAGGATAAACTGAATTGGACCTGCCATATAAATATCGTTGCTACAAGTGGGTAGAAATTTTGTGATTAAATCAACTTTTGACTCCCAGAAGCCTGTGCATCATCTGCAAGGCACAAGACAGGAGCGTATTGGGATACTGTCCAATTGCTTTGATGGGTGCAGCTCCAACAACACTCAAGAAATTGACACAACACAGGAAAGGCTGTCCACTTAAATGGCACCCCATTCAGGACTTTCAATATCAACTCTCTTCAGCACCAAGGCACAGTGGCACCAGAATACACCATCTACAAAATGCATTAGAGTAACTCACACAGCCCACAGACTGTGCCACCTGGATGGACAAGAGCAGGAGATGCGTTGAAAGAACTCAATCTGCAAGTTCCTCTCTCAGGAACATTCCAACCTGATTTGGAGCAATATTAGTGATGATCTCACTGAGTGGTGGAGAAGACTTGATGGGCCAAATGACCTATTTCTGCCCTCCATCTTCTGCCTTATGATTTTATTTCCAGTTGATTCATGCAATGACCAGACTTGTGCTCAGTCCTCTAGATGGTCTCTAAACTGGCAGCCCTCAAACCCTCTCGACCCCCTGATCTTCCGGTCCAACCACCTTCAGGGATCCGTGAATGTCATTTTTTTTTACTTGAAACCATTCATATCCTTACTGTTTTTGTACACTTCCATAGTTTACCCATCCTGATTTCATTATCATTCACCTCTCTGGATTGAATTCCTGTCACCATTTTTTCCCAATAGTTTAATGTCTCCGTACAGCCCACAGCTTTTTTCCTCCTGGCTAACTATGTGACCAATTGTTGCATCATCTACAAACTTCTAAATCATGGCCGCTACAACTAAGTCTAAATCATTGATCTAAGTCATAAAGCAATGGAACTCATAGAAGGCATGGTTAGTAAGTTTACGAATGACACCAAAATTGGTGGCACAGTAGACAGGAAAGAAGGTTCTCTAAGCGCTCATTGCCATCCCCAGTTCCGGTTGTACCTTCGCGGCTGGGCCACTGAGTTTCTCTGGTTCTGGGCCTGGGAACTGGGATTATATGGTCATCTGCAGCAGTGGTCACTTCCTTGTGTGAGGGAACTGGAGAAGTAACCGATGCTAAACTACACTGCTATTGAAAAATACATTTCAACTATATCCTGCACTATCCCCTGAGTCTTTGGTGTTTTGTAGAAATCTATCAATCTCAGTCTTCAACATACTCAATGATGGAATCTGGGGGCATCGAAGTTAAAGATAGCTGCCCACTCTGAGTTCTCACATCTCAGTCCACTCTTCGCCGAAGTTAAGCTAACTGGCCTAAAGTTACCTGCTTTTTGTCTACTTCCTTTTTTAAACAGTGACATCACATTAGCTGTTTTTCAATCTGCGGGAACCACCCCAGTGTCCAGTGAATTTTGGTAAATAATTACTAGTGCATTTGCTATGTCCCCCATCACCTCTTTTAGTATCCTGGGATGCATTTCATCAGGGCCAAGAGACATGTCTACTGTTAGCCCCATTACCTTGCCCAGCACTTCCTCCTTAGTGATAATGATAATCTCTATCAGAATCAGTAAGAGTTTCACATCAGAGGTGAATTAATTGGGAAGAAGCACTGAAATACATTGCTTTCATCAGCTCAGAAACAGTACTACAAAAATGCTCTTTATTGAAACATACAGGTGTTTTTGGCGATGTAATGGATTGGATGCAGAAAGGTTCGTTCCCTTCTGGGGCCGTCTAGGAACAGAGTGTCTAATATCAGAATGGAGGTTGCACATTTAAGGCAGAGTCGAGGTAAAATTTATTCTCTCAGATGGTTGTGAATCGGTGGATTCCTTTACAGAAAAGGGTTGTCGAAGCTGGGCCACTATGTATATTTAAGGTTGAGATCAAAAGATTTTTAGCAGCAAGGGTATCAAAGGTTACGGAGAAATCCAAGAAAGTGCAGTTCAGGATTATCAGCTCAGGATTATCCGCTCACTTAATAGTGGAGCAGACTGGATGGGCTGAGTTGTCTCTTTCTACTCCTAAAATGCATGATGTTAGTATAAGGCTGCAAAATTGACCAGAGTAAAATTTGCCAACTTAAAAATGTGTGGATGCCATCGGGGCACTGAACCGAGGTGAGATGTGCAAAGGGCAGCAAACAAAGGGGCAGTCATTGTGGTTGATTGATCCAGAGTGATCTGTATACCAGGGTAAACAGGAAAAACCAGTCTTCAGTGCCCACATTGAGCCTGGCTCCATTAGGCCTACAGTCAACTCTCACAAACCACCGTTGCCCTTCACTTTTCCTGACCTCCCCTGTTCTTGTCTTAAACAAATTGCACGTCAGGCAATTGCAGCTGACATTGCTGATGCAGAACTGTAATATAGATTGAAGCGATACCGACTGGTCTACGACATAATTCTGCTTCTAAAGTTCAGTCAATATTTCATAGTTATTATTGTAAATTTTAACCATGAACACGCCATGGCAGTGAAGGCACTGAATCCTAACCAGTAGACTACTAGGGAAGATTTCTATCTGTATCACCCTGGTCACTGTCTGATTCAGCATTGCATCTCTCATCCTTCTGCACATGATCCCCTCGGCTCCATCTCGGTTTTGTCGCATTGTCTTGGTTTATAACGCACAGACTATCCTGTCAACTATTACATTGCAGTTTCTGATGCATGAAACCCTACCTTACAGAGCACAGTCTTCGCTCTGTAGCGCAGTATTGAAAGCA
>NW_025973892.1:5419-8799 GCF_021869965.1 Rhincodon typus
CATTTCCTCCACAGGCCAGCAGTTGGGTGAGTTGAGGTATTATAAAGTGCAGATTGGCAAGGAAGCAATGGGGGACCAACCCTAGAGGGGAGCGGCCGAATGCTTTTTTTTTCTTTGCTGTAATCAGATTCTGGTTTTGAAGTGTGGAACAGGGCAATATAACCCAAATGGGTGAAATCCTACTTTCTGGGGGTTGGTCTCTGCTGAGGCCTTTGTCACCTTCTGGGAAATATGTCTGTGTGTTACCTTCTGAGGGTGAAAATGTGGTCCAGTTCCCCAAGGGAATGTGAACATCTCAAACGGCCGGTCCATCGCTTCGTAGCACACAAGGCTATGGGTCAAAGCTGGAAACTGGGATGTTGAGCCTCTTTCCGTGTTGTAAAAACACGATGATTCAATCATTTTGGAGGAGAAACAACTGTCGGAGAAAGAAAAAAAGCCAGAAGTTGTGTCATTAAGAAACGATGCACATCCTGTACTACCGTCCCTGGTGGTCTAGTGGTTAGGATTCGGCGCTTTCACCACCACAGCCTGGATTCGATTCCCGGTCAGGGAGTCAGGTTCATTGTTCCTGATGGTCACAACAGCAAAGGCAGAGCAGGTCTATCCGCAATCTTTTCAATGTTGGTTAATGTCCCCGAGAACATCAGAGTCCATATTCCAGCCGCTTAAAGAGGGGAATGGTGCCTCAGCCGTCACTGCTCAGTCAGGCGATTCACCGTTGTGTTGTTAGCAGGGACATCAGCAGTAAGAGTAACATTCACAAGATGAACAACCAGCAAAGATAATCACCTTCGCTACTTCAATGCAATAGTCTCCCTTTTGTGACGCGGTGAGTTTCACTGCCACTTGTCGTCAGGAAGCTGCAATTCATCCTATCGAGTCTGCTCAGCCATTCAATGAGATCGCTGCTGATCTGATAAATCTCAACTCTGCTTTCCCTCCGTAACCTGAGGTAATACTCGAGCCTAATCACAACATCATATATTACCGATATTTTTTGGAAGTTTAGATTACTTCAGTGACCTGTACATGTTTGCATGAAATTGAATAATACGAAACAAGCAAAAAAAAAAGCCCTTCCCGCAATTCAACCCAGTGCGGGGTCAGCCATATGACAAAAGTAAGAAAGGGAAAACATTACCTCCACTTCTCCCAGCACAGATTTCTCTCTTGACGAGTTGAATATTTGCAGCATTTTTCATTATAATTGTGACATTTTCACGGACAGATCCTCCCTTAATCCACAAACATCATCTGTGCTGCCAAAAACTATTTTGCCTCAGTTTAAAATTGCTGAGTATCCTTTCATACAGCCTGATGCCCCAATAATCCCTGCTCCATGTCAATTAAAGCTGCTCCGGGTGAGGTTGGACCTCACAGACTCGGCATTTCACGCGCCTCTCTGCTGCCAAAGGAGGACCGTGCGCTCACCGATTGCGTCACTTCTATCTGTATCACCCTGGTCACTGTCTGAATCAGCATTGCATTCTCTCATCCTTCTGCACATCATCCCCGCGGCTCTATCTCGGTTCTGTCACATTGTCTTGGCTCATAATGCACAGACTATCCCGTCATCTGTTATCACAGAGTAGCTCCGCACGCTCATTGCCATCCCCATTTCCTTTTGTATCTTCGCAGCTGGGCCACTGAGTTTCTCTGGTTCTGGGCCTGGGAACTGGGATTATATGGTCGTCTGCAGCAATGGCTACTTCCTTGTGTGAAGGAACTGGTGAAGTAACCGATGTTAAACTAGATTGCTATTGAAAGGTACATTTCAACAAGTGCCTGCACTATCCCCCGAGTCTTTGATATTTTGTAGAAATCTATCAATCTCAGTCTTCAACGTACTCATTGATGGAATCTCCACAGTCTCTGGTAGCATTGTAATTACAGATTCCAGCCCTCTGTTAATCCCCACATTACAGTGCACTGCTTGGAAAGAATTCCTATTATGGATCTGGCGCTGTTCCGAGCATATCCTCTGCCACTGTAGTTATTGCTCTTTACAAGCTAGTGGCTTCATGTGGTGCCGTGATTGTATAGTGGTTAGTACTCTGCGTTGTGGCCGCCACAACATCGGCTCGAATCCGAGTCACAGTAGTGGGTGCTTGCTGCAACTTTTTTATTCCTTGTGACACGGGCTATAGAAATGCGGCAAGTATCAAACATTTTTCCGTGAAAATATTCTTTGAGGTGGTGACAATCATCTCTCAACCCCCACTCTCTCACATATCTGCATTTGATGTATCAGAATTGAAACCCACCACTTGGAGATTTCTCTCCCACCCACAATCACTAACTCTCCTTTCCGTCCCTCCTTCCACTTCACTGAGGCACTGCACAATCTAACATCCATTTTCACATTGACATCGTTCATTCTGTCTTGTTGCGGTCAGTGTTGCTGTGTGAACATGGCCTGTCTCAACACTGGGAACTTTAAACCAGACGAAATATTTAGATACTGGGACAGTGAGATCAAGACTCATGTAGCAGCTTTTACTGACATGGACTAATGATTATTGGAATATCAGACTCAGGAAAACGACACATGGCAATAATGAGCAAAATAGACTTCATTCGAAAAGACCAGTTTCTGTGGCTTTCTGCATCATTTATTGCATTTGTTCATTCGGCTATAGCTAGAGTATTGTGTGCAGTTCTCTAATTCACGTTATTGTGGGATATGATAGCACCAGAAACGGTGCAGAAGAGATTTACCAGGATATTGTCCAGGCTGAAGAGTTTCCATTATGAAGAGAGATCGAAAAGACTGTGGTCGTTTTCCTCAGAGCAGAGGAGATGTACAAAATAATGAGTGATATTGATAGGGTAGACTCATGTCAATGCTTCCCCTTGATGGAGGGATCGATCACCAGGGGCCATAGATTTAATGCAAAAGGAAGTTTTGAGTAAATTTGCGGAAAAACGCTTTCAGCCAGCGGGTGTTTGGAATCTGGAAGCCACTGCCTGGAAGTGTCCTAGAGGCAGATATCCTGATGACTTTAAGAAGCATTCAGATGTGAATTTGTGATGTTATGGCATTGATGGCTGTGGGCGAAGCAATAGAAAGAGAATTTGGATAGTTAAGCGATTTTATTTGATTGGTGCACACGTAGAGGGCTTAAGGGGCATTTACACTCGAGGTCCTCAGCACTATCGTGGTTAGTAGGTGGGAGACTGGCGTTCGATTCCCTACCGGGCCGGATCCAACAATTTTTGGGGCCTTTCAGCAAAAAGGACCCAGCTTCAGCTGATGTCTGCGTGGAGTATACACATTCTCACCATGTCTGCGTCTGAGTGCTTCAGTTTCTTCCCACGGTCTGAACTTATACAGGCTAGGTGAATTGAACACATAGAACATAAAAGAGTACAGCACA
>NW_025973893.1:0-8798 GCF_021869965.1 Rhincodon typus
AAACGTCAGCCTTCCTGCTCCTATGATGCTGCTTGGCCTGCTGTGTTCATCCAGCTCTACATCTTGTTATCTCAGATGTTCCAGCATCTGCAGTTCCTACTATCTCTGTAAGAATACTAGGGTGGCTATGGTAGGGGATTTTAACTTTCTGAACATAGACTGGGACTGCTATAGTGTTTTCTGGAAAAGGGTGTCTCTCAGACTCCGTAGACTCCTCAACCAGTGTACACATTATTAGTGTATCCAGAAAGGACTACATATCACGAGTCTGCAGTCAGTGAACCAGGTGGCAACTTTATTTGAAGACAATCAAGGTTAAGAGTTAAATGTTACACTTTTAACAAATCTATTGCTAACAATTCGATTCTTTAAAAACTTGAAATACATCCCAGATACTCGTAACTTTGCTGGTCTGACAAGTCTGTTTGTCTCTTCACAGGTTGAATCTCTCTCTCTCTCTCTCTCTCTTGCTGGTCGGAGGGTGAGCTGCTCTGGTCACTGCTGTATCCTGACACGCCTCTAGGTAGGCTGGAGAGTGGGGCTACCCCGAATCCTGCCGAACTGGATTCTTATACCCAGAGATGGTTAGAACTGCCGATGCTGGAGTCAGAGATGACACAGTGTGGAGCTGGAGGAACACAGCAGGTCGGGCAGCATCAGAGGAGCAGGAAAGTTGATATTTTGGGTCAAGACCCTTCTTCAGAAAAAATCTGTGTTATCTCTGGGCTCTTATACCCTGCTGGTTACCTTCTGTAACTTTCCAAGGACTTGACCAATCAGAGGTATTGAATTCATTGGCTTTATCACCTTGAAATGCTGATAATGGCTCTCAATGGCTTGCTTAACAGTGACCCCTTTGATGTATCTGCTCTTGGAGCCTGGATGTCTGGTTTTATCCCAGGATATACACCTCATGTTGAGGCATGTCTGCCCCATGCAGCTGGTGTTGTTTGTTTGCCAGGAAGGGTCGCCTTTTCACACTTCTCCTGATGTGTCCTGGTGCCTCTCTGGTTTCAATTGTCTGGGTTTGAATCTTGCAAGGACTTGACCCCAGGCAGAACTGTCTCTTGTGTCAGCCTTGGCTCAGGCATTCCCAGCATACATTACTTTTTGGCCAGTTTTGATGCCCTGTTTATTTCAGTTGCTGTGCATGTTTTTCTGGCCTCCCTTCTTAATGATTTTTATTTCACATGTGCAGTTGCAGGCTGCTACATCCCTCCTCTTGAATGATAAAAAAGGCATTAGCGAATATCGTTCACTGTAAAGGTATAAAGCTAAGGTAGGTTTATCATGGGGTGGATGTGCAATAAAGGCAACCTACAGAGCAAGCCATCGTGAATTCAGGTACTTAAATGAGGAAGCAAGTCAAGGTGGCAAAATCTGGCATGTCATAATTATAATATGTTTACATGATAATATACGTCAGTAAATTGTTGCGACACTGCACATTATTGTATTCAAGTATACATAAGGAAAACCACAGTGATAAACATAATCTAGAATTAAATATACTTAACAATACAGAAAAGAATACAGAAGTAAAGCATTGGTATGTAAAAGGAAACGGAAAATAACCAGGGAGTTCCCTGTGTCCTTTGGGTCTCTGACCGAGGCATGGTGCATGGCCCATGGTGATTGTGTCAAGTTGTTGGGATATCTGCTTTTCCCAACTCCTGACCTTAAGAGTTATCACTGTGACATACACTAGAGTAAATGCGATTATGACAACAGCTGGATGGGAGGTGAGATGGATCCATGGTTGGATCTGAATATTTGTACCCCAGTTCCAAAATTCATCCCACCATTTGGTAAACTTAATCTCGTCTATTTCATACTGTAGCTTCTTGGTATGCTGTACCACACGAATGAAAGTTCGGTGAACACTTGTTAATTGCATTCGGACCTCATCGAGCTTTGCTGGTAGGAGTTTATCCCAGTGTCATATTTCTCAAAAGAATTTCCAGAGAGGATCTCTGAGTTCCTCAGTAGTACTGTTGATTGTCAATGGTCTCCTATGTAAGTCAGTTAACTCTATTTAAGTCTATGCATGCTGGAATGTGGAGGTTGAAACAAAAGGTGGTGTCTATGATAACAAGGTGTAGAGCTGGATGAACACAGCAGGCCAAGCAGCATCAGAGGAGCAGGAAAGCTGATGTTTCAGGTCTGGACCCTTCTTCAGAAATGATGTTCTATGATGTTGTAGGTGGAATCCCTAAACTGATAGTCATCAAGTGAGGTTGTTACACAGTATTGTCCCGCATCCCTGTATGAGACCCATGTGACATCAGTCCTCAGGCTCCTAGCTTCGACAGTGTAGTTTAAATCACTGTTTGTTTTAAAACCACAGAGATTGTGTTCATTAGATATGGTCTGTTTGTTTGCATTTACCTAGAGTGGTCCCTATCAATGTCCACAGCATATGGGAGGGTGTCATGGTAACCCATCCAAATATCATTTTTTATAATTCCAATATTTTCAACTTCAAAGGTCCTCAGCCCTACTTTGTCACAGGGAGGGCTGAATGGACTGAAGCACATGGTGATTAATTTGGTTTGCTCCTCAGCATCTAGTCCTTGTATGACAGACTGTTGGGAGATTTCATCAAAAAATGTATACGGATTGAGGTGGTATCAAAAAGTATCATTTTTTTGGCAATGTCCGCCAGTTGGGTAGCTGCTCTAGGTGTGGTATATGTAGTGTGACCATCAGCTATGTGACACTGGTGACCACAGGATCCATGGGCTGTAGTGTTGGCTGAGGGTCAGGGTATAGGTCACAGTCTGGATTGGCGATGGGTACAGGAAGCACAGCCACCTCGGGGAAGGGTGGCAGGGGTTCCCATCTGTGGGGCAGAGACAGTTTGGGAGTGGGTGGGTCAGTGCAGAGCCTCTTGCTGTCTCCATGGGGAGGTAAACCCCCAAAGGCACAGATTATCCCAATCTGGGTGGAGATCTGGCTCTCTAGGGACAGTATCTTTTTCCTGGCACTTTGAATGTTCCATACTAGGACCTGATGTGCATTGCTGTACATTACAGGCTTGGACAACCTGTGTGGCTGCATGGAGCTCCCAGCACTGTTCTTCCAGCTTGCCAATATATGCTGAGGCTGCCTCTCGGTCCTTAATAGTCATCCTCTCACTAGAATGGGCTCTTTCCTAATGTGACTGCAACTGTCCCGCATGCATCAGATTTCCCTGTATTCTGGTGTCCTGCTCTTTAACTACAACTTTTCAAATTCATCGGTAATGGTTTCTAATCTCTCCCACAGTGATCTAATCTCAGCCAGTTGTCTATGGCAGTCCTCTAGCCTACATGCTATTGTTATGGTTATCTTAGTGGCCTTCTTTCCTAATTTGTTGTGTGTTTCTTGCCATATGTCTTGGGGCTTGTGGTTCCACAGGGCCAGGCTATGCTGCTACAGAATTATGATGCTGCTTGGCCTGCTGTGTTCATCCAGCTCTACACCTTGTTGTCTTGGATTCTCCAGCATCTGCAGTTCCTACTATCTCTGATACAATTTTAACCCCACTGCGAAGTCTCTTCTAAGGATGCCTAGCCTGAAGAAGTTACCCTCCTCCATCCGGACAAACCTCAGGGGATCTCTCTCCCACTGCAACTCTGTCGTAAACTCTTCGGCCTTAAAACTGCTCGATCATGTCCTGAAGCAAACCAGGCCTCTATCCATCTTCTATCCGCCTCCCCCTCTCTCCCTATTTATTTCAGAACCCCCTTCCCCTCCCCCATTTCTGATGAAGGGTTTAGGCCCGAAACGTCAGCCTTCCTGCTCCTGTGATGCTGCTTGGCCTGCTGTGTTCATCCAGCTCTACACCTTGTTATCTCTGTCCATTTGGACCACTTTTTAAAAGCGTATTGTCTGAGATTGTCCTCCCATTTCAGACAGGGGGATACTTGTCCTATTTTGCTAGCAGGCATTTTATTGCTGGGTTCTTTACTGGATTTCTCTTAAAAGTAAAATCTCCTCGATACTTTGGAACTCAAATGTCCCTCGACTCTCTTGAACTCAAAATAAAGTTCAATAGAAATAAAAAATGACTTTACCTTGACTCTGTCCCCAACAAACACTCCTGGGGTAGGAACAATTTGGGACTGAAACACAGAGTAAACTTGTCTCTAATCATTCGAACTCAAAGTAAACTAAAATTCAAATCCCCTCAGCTCCATCCCCATCAAACACTCCCAGGACAGGAATAAGGGTTTAAAATTCAGAGAAAAATTTCTTCTCTTCATTGGAACTGTAAATAAAGCTCCCCTCACAGTGACCCCATCAAATACCTCTCGGGCAGGGACAATAGGGGGTTAAAATAAATGCTCCCTTGGTTTATTCAAGGAGTCCAAAATGTCTCTACGGTTTCTACACAAGAGGCACACATCTGTCCTCCTCTAGACTGACTTCCCGACAGTCTCTCTACATACCATTATTCTATTCCAGCTCCTACTTTGCTCGGTCTAGCTGTAGAACACCTGGGTCAGACTGTCCCTGTCACTGTTTAAGGTACCTGGTTTATGGCTCCGAATCCATCACCCAACACTAGTCAAAGGACAGTGCATATGGTTTGAATTATGCTGAATTCCCTGGAATGTGGTTCACATTTAAACAGGACTGTAGGAGGGCATGAGTAGACCAGCAGTGATTCACAGCCATTGGCAACAGGCTCACTGGTAGCACCTTACTGGAGCAGAAGCAAAGGCAGCAGATGAAGAAATAGAGGAAGAAATAGTTACAGAACTACTTTTAGAAGATTAAGGAAATGTTGCTTTATAGCATAAACCTCTTCTGGTTAGACCAGAAGCTGGCTAATTTTGCACACTCTACGTAAGTCTTGAAAGAACCCACACATTTAGACGACAGCAAACGCAACATATCCCCAAACATAAGTGCAACATTAAAGCTCATGGCTCGAGTTCCTGCGAACTCTGAATATCCCCAAACATAAGTGCAACATTAAAGCTCATGGCTCGAGTTCCTGCGAACTCTGAATATCCCCAAACATAAGTGCAACATTAAAGCTCATGGCTCGAGTTCCTGCGCAGAGTCCTACTGCGGATAAGCATATGTTCCTCTAATATTGTTTATTTAATGAGAATGATCAGATAAAAGGGAACATTTTGGCTGCCAACATGATTACATTGTGTTTGAATTGAAAGGAGAATATATGATAATATCTTATGAATTGTATGTCAGAAATAAACAAGCAGTTTCAATCACACACTGAATTTGCACAGCATGTACCAGCCCCAAACCCTGCACGCTCCTGCTGGTTTGATATATTTTTTACCCTAAGGGTATTCCTATGTTTCCTGGTTCTTGCTTTTTTGTTGTACCAGTCACGTTGGTATAGCACCAGTTTTATTTTGTGCATATTTTGAAGGGTGTGGCTGGTTAGACTTGACCACTGACTGATTTATAGGAGGGGGCCGTGGTAACCGATTATTCTCGATGCATGAGCTGAGACTAAGACTGATCAGACTTTGTTACCAACAAAATGTTGTTCCCTCCTTGAAAACAATGGAGGAAACAGGATTGTCAATTATCTTCAGTCATAGACTAAATTCTTCAGTAATTTCTAAACAAAAATGGCTGCTGTTAATTTGCAACCAGCTCATAGAAAGACTACCAATTAAAACCAACTTCCAGGGATATTGGCATAAGACTGCATTTAGAATCATCTTTTAACATAATATTGTGGCACTGCATGGCTCCTCAATATAGTAACTTACATTGTTTATTCCCTTTTCATGCCATATCTCATGTTGACCACACAGATATAGTAAGAACTGTCGATGCTGCAATCAGAGATAACACGGTGTGGAGTTGGAGGAGCACAGCAGGCCAGGCAGCATCAGAGGAGCAGGAAAGTTGACATTTTGGGTCAGGACCCTTCTTCAGAAATGGGGAAGAGGGAAGGGAGCTCTGAAATAAATAGAGAGAGGAGGGGTGGGGCTGAGGAAGGTAGGTGGGATAGTGATAGGTGAGTGCAGGTAGGGAGTGGTGGGAATTGGTCAGTGGGAAAGATGGGGCGGATAGGTGGGAGAGAAGATGGGCAGTTTGTGTCAAGTCAAAGAGGCCGGACAAGTCAAGGTTGGACATAGGGTAAGGCTGGGGGGTGGAGAGACTTTAAAACTGGTGAATTCCATGTTTAGGTATCAGGCTGTAGGCTCCTGAGGCGGAATATGAGGTGCTGCTCCTCCAGTTTCTGGGTGGTGTCATTGTGGCACTGGAGGAGGCCCAGGATGTACATGTCACCCAGGGAGTGGGAGGGGAGTTAAAATGGTCATGACGGGAAGGTGTTGCCGTTTGTCACGAACAGAGCGCAAATGCTCTACGAAACGGTCTCCAAGTCTCCGCTTTGGTCTCATCGATGTAGAGGAGGCCACATTGGGAGCAACGGATACAGTAGACCACATTGACGGATATGCAGGTGAGCCCCTGTCTAATATGGAAGGTTTGTTTTGTGCCTTGAATGGAGGTGAGGAGAGATGTGTAGGAGCAGGTGTGGCACTTCCTGCAGTTGCAGGGAAAGGAGCCGGGTGTGGTGGGATTAGTGGGGAGGGTGGAACGGACGAGGGAGTCACGGAGGGAGCGGTCCCTACGAAAGGCAGATAGGGATGGGGACTGAAATATATCCTTGGTTGTGGGGTCGGATTGCTTCAGCCAATCTGCTGCTGGTACTCTCAACCATACCATTGTCACATCTATCCCTGACTATTCTCACCATTTCCATTTTGTACCCTCCATAAAGCATCCAAAACTTGGCTTCCAAGTCCTCATTATCCACTACTCACCAGATCCATAATGTCTCAAAAAATTCTCATCTTTGTTTTCAAATTCCTCCATGGCTTCAGTCCTGCTGATTCTCTGTACTATCCTGCAGCTCCCCCTCTAACCATCCACAAAACTTGTGCATTTCTCCAATCTTAGCCTCTGTTTCCCCTAAACTTTGCCAATTGGACCTGTACTTTCAGCCCTAAACTCTGGAATTATCTTCCTAAACCTACCTTGTTATCCTCCTTCAAGGCACTCTTTAAATCCTACCCCCTTTGTAATTTGCTTGATATCAAGCAGAAATAATTCGTTTTAATAATGGCCTGTGATGTGACGGCTTACAATGCTCAAGGCTTGCTATAAGTGCAAGCTATTAACACCTCAGTGTACTATGGGACATTGCGCTATCAGAGGTTCTGTTTCAGGTGAGATGTTAAACCTACAAACACACAAGTTGTGACCACAGTTTGAAGAAAAGCAGTGAAGATCTCCTCTTTTCCTGACTAACATTTATAAAGGGGAGATTAGCTCAGCAGTTGCATTAGTGTTGGGTCACACTATTAGCTGCCATCTTTCTTTATGCTAACAACAGAGACTTCATTTCAAAAAAAGTACTTCCCTGACTATAAATTATTTTGTGGTATCCTGAGGTGATAAAAATCATTGAATGGTTGTTTTTGGCTTCTTTGGTAAGATTTACCAATTCACCACGAATCAATAATCAAAAAGGAGAATGATCAAGTTTAACATGGCTATGTATGCGGTTCTCCATTTGATTGGTGGAATAGAAAATTAGGCAGAAACTTTAGAGTATTTGGGTGCAGAGTCCTCATGCATGAATCACGGAAAAGTAGTATGCGGGTAATTTGGAAAGCAAATGGGATTTGGTAATTATTGCTAAAGGGATAGAGTTTTGAGGTGCTGCAACTGTACAAGGCCTTAGTGAGATTACACCTGGAGGATTGCACACAATTCTGGTCCCCTCACTTGAGGAGGGATGTAATTGCATTGGAGTTGATTCAGAGGAGGTTCACTCGATTGATTCCAAAGATTGGGGGTTTGAAGAGATATTGAGCAGTTTAGGTCTATACTCTCTGGAGATTAGAAGAATGAGAGGAGATAGAATTGATTTATAAAAGATGCAAAAGGGGATTGACAAAATTGATGCAGCAAGGATGTTTCCTTAAATGGAGCAATCTGAAATGAGAGGTCGTAGTTTTAGGATCGGGGATAGGAGATTTAAAACAGAGATGAGGAGAATTTACTTCTCTCGAAGGGTCATGAATCTGTGGAATTCACTCCCCCAGAATGCAGTGGATGCTGGGACATTGAGTAAATTTAAGAAGATAGACAGATTTTTAATTAGTAATGGGTTGAAGGTTTATGGAAAGTGGATAGGAAAGTGGAATTGGGAATGAGATGAGATTAGCCGTGATCATATCAAATGGTGGAGGAGGCTTGAGGAGCTCCTACTCTTAGTTCTTACGTTCCATTCTGAGTCATAAAACAGACAGTTTTATTTAGCCACAGAGACATTGAAGAAACTTTCTAAATGTGATAATTGGATTATTAAGAACTGACCAGAAACATTGATCTTAGTGGAATATATGTAGCCTCAGGCAAGGGTCATGAGACAATGAGATAACAAGGTGTAGAGCTGGATGAACACAGCAGGCCAAGCAGCATCAGAGGAGCAGGAAGGCTGATGTTTCGGGCCTAGACCCTTCTTCAGAAATGGGGGAGGGGAAGGGGGTTCTGAAATAAATAAGGAGAGGGGGGAGGCGGATAGAAGATGGATAGGGGAGAAGATAGGTGGAGAGGAGACAGACAGGTCAAAGAGGCGGGGATGGAGCCAGTAAAGGTGAGTGTAGGTGGGGAGTTAGGGAGGGGATAGGTCAGTCCAGGTAGGATGGACAGGTCAAGGAGGCGGGATGAGGCTAGTAGGTAGGAGATGGGGTGGGGGTGCTTGAGGTGGGAGGAGGGGATAGGTGGGAGGAAGGACAGGTTAGGGAGGC
>NW_025973894.1:0-8798 GCF_021869965.1 Rhincodon typus
ACCGTGTTCCCATCGTCACCGTCCTCCCATCGTCACCGTGTTCCCACTGTGACCGTCCTCCCATCGTCACCGTGTTCCCATCGTCACCGTCCTCCCAACGTCACTGTGTTCCCATCGTCACCATCCTCCCACCGTCACCGTGTTCCCATCGTCACCGTCCTTAAACCGTCACCACCACTAGTGGACACAGAATTGGTATCTCAACTTATTAATCCCTTTCTCCTAAATGCCTCGATGCAATCGTTCTTAAACCTCTTATATTCATGGCTAATTTTTATAATAACTCCTCACAATGTAAGAATTGTAGCTAACTGGTTATCCTTTTGCTGCGGACTTGGCTAGACCCCAGATGCTCCATCTCCTGGCCAACACTAGGATTTGTGAATGATCCTATAAGAGGCTTCCATTGATCCCAGTGACATGCAGAGGCCAGAAGGCAATGGCCTTGGGTTTTCCCAAAATCTGGGTGGTTTTCAGGGATGGTACATCAAGGATGAGGAAGTGTTTCAGCCTGGTCGGCACTTGTGGGAATGCCTAATGGGATGACAGGTGTAGCACCATGGATACCCTCAACCACAAATAGCTAACAGTCTTCAGAGTGATCCCTGTAGGAAGACGGATTGATAGATGGAGGAAGGAGTGTCGTGGGTAGAGAAGGGTGGAGGAAAGATTAATGATCAGATGAGTGATGGGTGGGGAGTGGCACCTTGGTGGCAATGGAGGACAAATGGATTTGGATGAGATGGGATGGTGGAGAGTTGGTTAAAAGTTTGGGGACCAGTGAGTGGATATAGGTTGAGGAGAGTTAACTGAACAGAAATGGTTGGATAATGAGGTGAGCTGAATGATTGGCAGAGCAGAGATAGAGATTGAGGATAAGGGAGTGATATCAAAATATACGGGTAGGGGAATGCTCATCAAACATAGGGATAAAGGAGAGATGGATGGTTAGTTGAAAAGTGCAGAAATTGATTCATATGCCCATGGGATAGATGGGAATATATTGGCATGGATTGAGAATTAGATGGCAGATAGGAAGCAGAGAGTAGGAATGCATGTAGGTCATTTTCCAAATGGTAGGTAGTGACTGATGAGGTACCTCAAGGATCAGTAATTCACAATAATATATGATGATGAGGGCACCAAATGCATCATGTCCAGGTTTAGTGATGACACAAAACTGGGAGGGATTGGGAGACGTGAGGAGGATGAGAAGAAGCTGTAAGTTGATTTAGACAAGTTGAGTGAGTGGGCAGAGACATGGCAGATGTTGTTTAACTTGACTAAGTATGAAGCTATACACTTTGGTGTGAAACACAGACAGGCAGAGTATTACTTAAATGGTGAGATATTGGGAAATGTGGATGTACAAAGGGATCTGGGTGTCCTTGTACACCAGCTAATGGAAGTGGACAGGCAGGTTTAGCAAGCAATTAGGAAGGGAAATCATATATTGGCCTTCATTGCAAAAGGGCTTGAGTTCAGAAGCAGGGATGGCTTAATGCAGTTATACAGGTCATTGGTGAGGTCACAGCTGGAGTACTGAGTGCAGTTTTGGTCTCCCTACCTCGGAAAGGGTATAGAGGAAGTGCAGCGGAGGGTCACCAAGCTGATACCAGGAATGAAAGGACTGTCCTATGTGGAGATGTTGGTTCAACTAGGCCTGTATTCATTGGAGTTTAGAAGGATGAGAGGGGAACTGATTGAAAAGAAAGAAATTGTAACAGGACTAGACAGACTGGATGCAAGGTGGGAGAGTGAACTGTGACGAGGATGCAGAGATCCTTCAGCATGATCTCGACAGGTTGGGTGAGTGGGTAAATCAATGGCAGATGCAGTATAGTTTGGATAAATTTGAGATTATTCACTTTGGAAGCAAAAACAAGAAGGCAGGTTACTACCTGAAAGGCTGTAAATTGGGAGAGGGGAGTGTGCAGTGGGACCTGGGTGTCCTTGTGCACCAGTTGCTGAAGGTAAGCATGCAGGTGCAGCAGGCGGTAAAGAAGGTAAATGGTATGTTGGCCTTCATTGCGAGAGGTTTCAAGTACAGGAGCAGGGATGTGTTGTTGCACTTATACAGGGCCTTGGTGAGGCCACACCTGGAAAATTGTGTGCAGTTTCGGTCTCCTTTTCTGAGGAAGGATGCTCTTGCTTTCGAGGGAGTGCAGCGAAGGTTTACCAGGCTGATTCCGGGGATGGTGGGTCTGACACATGAGGAGGGATTGACTAGGTTAGGACTGTTTTCGCTGGAGTTCAGACGAATAAGGGGGGGATCTCATAGAGCCTTATAAAATTCTAACAGGACTGGACAGGGTAGATGCAGGGAGGATGTTCCCGATGGTTCCTGATGGTGTCCAGAACTAGGGATTACAGTCTGAGGATTCGGGGTAAACCATTTAGGATGGAGATGAGGAGATGTTTCTTCACCCAAAGAGTGGTGAGCCTGTGGAACTCATTACCACAGGAAGTAGTTGATGCCAAAACATTGAATGTATTCAAGAGGCGACTAGATACAGCACTTGGGAATGGGATCAAAGGTTATGGGGAAAAAGCAGGATTAGGCTCCTGAGTTGGACAATCAGCTATGACTGTGATGAATGACGGAGCAGCTTGAAGGGCTGAGTGGCCTCCTCTTGCTCCTATCTTCTATGTTTCTATGTTTCCCTGTCTGGGGAGTCTAGAAACAGAGACACAGTTTCTGGATATAGGCTAGACCATTTAGGACCGAGATGAAAAATTTCTTTGTTCAAAGGCTGTGGAATTCTCTACACAGAAGGCAGTGGAGGTCAAGAATATGTTGAAGAAGGGGATAGATAAGTTTTATAGATTTCAAAAGCATTAAGTGGGTATGGGGAGAAAATGTGAATATGGCATTGAGAGAGAGGACCAGCCACGGTCACACTGAATGGCAGAGCAGGCTCGAAGGGCTGAATGGCCTGCTCTACCTCCTAGCTTCAATGTTCGTCTCTGTGTCGCTGGACAAAAACTGGAGCTGGGGCTCCAGAGAATGAATACTGAGGTAGAAACATTGATAAAAAAAAAGTTAGCTAGCTAAAACCTAGCTGGGCTGTTGTAATACGATCTGTGATAGAAGATGAGTCTAACTCTTTGCTCTCATTCCCACAGGAGTATGCTGCTATGAAGTTGGTAAATCCTTTCAGCTGAGGCCTTCCGTGTGGAAAGGGGCAGTATGAAGTGAAGCTTTCCATGCCAGGGCTATCCGCACTTCACCTCCAATAGTAACCTGTACTTACCGGAAGCACTATAGCCTTCAAATAGGAAATTACCAGCCTCGTGCCTAGCGCTTGCAGCCAGTTTTGGGGTAGCTGGCCTGTGCCATCCCTGCTGGCGTTTCACTGCTTTTTACACACCGTCAGCATCTCATTGGTGTTTGACAGGGGTGCCTGCTTCCATCAAACTCCACTGACTTATCATACTCTCCCTCTCTCTCTCTGTCTCTCTCTGTCCAAGCTGATATGTCGAGGCTCCATCCAACAGTAGATGACGTTGCAATCAGAAACACACAATGGGGAAGTAGCTGCCTGTTCTGTGCGTGCTGTATGGTTCCTTGGCTTTAGACTGGGGGTTATTACTTTCATTGCAATTTCCTCTTTGACCCCCATCCAACCCTCCACCTCAAGACTGATCTCCCCACTTGCTGGTGAGAATCAGACCCCAGTCTATGACCCACCAAGGTAATGGAGTGTAATGGGAGTCAGTCCTGTAGGTAGTGGCTGGAGACACAAAGAATGCCTTATTCCGCACCTTCCATACTCTCCTGCCTTTGAAAGTTCAATGCCACAAAACACATGAACCAAGGACGTTCCCATTCAAGATGGTGCCTCATGCGTGACGCTGCATTAAGCCCTTCCAAAGACATCACCAACCACGTTAGATAACAAATCTGGAACCTGAATATTCACCCACTAAATCTGATCACTGGCTCACTTTCTGTATCACCATCTGTTTTTATTCATTGCTGGGACGTGGATGCCATTGGCTAGCCCAGTGTTTCTTGCCCATCCCTAATTGCCACTGAGAAGGTGATGGTGAGCTGCCTTCTACTTTTTTTTCAGATTTGTTAGTTTATGAGTTTTTTTGGAGCCCTGCTGTCAAAGGGCTAATAATGATGTTAATGGAGCTGAACCTTTTTTCTAAGGCAATGTATTAGCCATGCAACATTACAGGATAGTATTATAGGAACTGCACTTACTCTACTCATATCCTCTGTACAAAACAGTGAAATCTCAATAATCTGAATGACCACTCAGTGGTTAGCACTGCTGCCTCACAGAGCCAGGGACTCAAGTTCAATTCCACCCTCGGGTGACTGTCTGTGTGGAGTTTGCACGTTCTCCCCGTGTCTGCGTGGGTTTCCTCCGGGTGCTCCGGTTTCCTCCCACAGTCCAAAGATGTGTAGGTTTAGGTGGATTGGCCGTGCTAAATTACCCATAGTGTCCAGGGATATGCAGGCTAGGTGGGTTAGCCATAGGACATGCAGGGTTACAGGGATTGGGTAGGCAATGAGTGTGGGTGGGATGCTCTTTGGAGGGTCAGTGTGGCTGAACAGCCTGCTTCCATACTGTAGGGATACTATGATCTACACTTAGAGCTTAGAGATCCCCTCCACCCGCAGGCATGGATATCTCTATCCACACTGGGGCCCGGAGATTTCCCTCCGTACTTGGAACAAAGAACAAAGAAAATTACAGCACATGAACAGGCCCTTCAGCCCTCCAAGCCTGTGCTGACATGCTGCCTATCACAACTAAAACCCCCTACCCTTCCAGGGGCCGTGTCCCTCTATTCCCATCCTATTTATATATTTGTCAAGACGCCCTTTAAAAGTCACTATAGTATCTGCTTCCACTACCTCCCCCGGCAGCGAGTTCCAGGCACCCACCACCTTCTGTGTAAAAAACTTGTGCCTGGAGATTCCCCTCCACCCTGGAGCCTGGAGATGCCTAAAATAATGTGTTGTGCTTTGCAGATGTAAAACATACCAGAGAAATGCACTATCTTTCTGGCCTACACGAAGAAACTCTTTCAATTCTTGGAGAAATCCAAATCAGGAGGGTGATCAGGAAGGATCCTTTCTCACAGACGTTTGGTGGTTACGGAACTTGCTGAATAGTGAGACATGTTGATGAAACTTATTGCCTTGCCCTTCATCAGGACCAATGCAAGAATGCCCAATTTCGGTAACTACAATTTAGGCTATTGGAGGTTAAAGGGTTGTCAAGCCAACTCTGATTGGTCAAGGCGTTGCTATGGAGACAGCAAAAGCAGATCTCAAGTTCCTGGGTAATTCAATTGATCATGTTGCCTTGGTTTGCAGAGAATGGATCCCTGTGTAGATATGTATGTCGCTTATAGTGAGCGTACATGATCCACATGAGGAGCTGCCTGTTCGCTGCATTGGGCCAGAGGAGTGTAGAAGAAAAATCTTCAACAACTTATTTCTGTCCCAACAAGTCTTGACTTGTCCCTCAGACTAAGGAGGAGAGGTCTGGCACTCTCTACCCCAAAAATCTATGGATGTGGGTGTCAGTTGGCACTTGGAAGACTGAGACTGATGGGTTTTTGTTCAACAAGGGGTAAAGGGGCAAAGATGTATAGATGAGGTGGGGATGATCCAGCAGAGTATAATGTACACAAGAAGCTGAATGGTCCTAATACGCCTGTGTTGCTATATCCCATGATGTGAAGGCACCAATTGGTTGTTGAGACTCTTGATGACCTTTCCACGGCAGCAAATTGATCACTGAAACACAACCACCTTACCCATCCTTATCACACTGTCCCTCCAGTAGTGGGCAGAAGGTGGTGAATTGTAACATGAGAGGGGAATACTCGGAGTGTTGGTTGATGCGAAGAAATAACTGATTTTATTGTTGGTTTCTGCAAGAATATGAATCTTGAAATGTTTGAATTTAAAATAAATAAATATATATATATATATATATATATATTTTAAAACATTGAGATAGCTATATCTTCAGATTCTTTCAGAAGCACACTGCAGTGCTGTTCCTGGTTTCTCTGTCTGATAGTCTCTGCCTCACTCATTAGTGGACCCCATGTCCCTTACAGACAGAAACTTACCCAATGCTGTATGACAGTCCAAACAGCGTTCATGAACCTGAATGAAACCCTGTGATAGGAACTGCATCCTGCAATCATACATGTTCCCAATTGCTTTGTGAATTATGTGGCCTCGATTTCATTTCCTATCATTCAAGGCTAAGGGCCCAGTGTGGGAAAATGGGACCACTGTAGGTAACGGTGTATCTTCAGCAGTACAGTCTCGAGGAGACAAAAGGCCTCTTTTGCACGATATGATTCTAAAATCACTTGGTTCTCCTGAACTCATTGCATTTACCATTCGTCTAAATGAAATGGCCGCTTGAAAGAGCTAGTAGAGATGAGATGGGCTGAATGACCTCCTCCATCCCCAAAAGATTCAATGATTCCGTAACCTGTTTCAAATTACACATGTGCCACTCCAGAATTGGTCCTGAGTAATCGTCTCTTTTATGCTTGCCTGTGTAGCAACCATTACAAATTGTCCACAGATCCTTAACTGTGAATTACAGAGTAACAGGAATGTGTTCCGGACTTTAAACCAGTCTTTTTTACACATAAAGCAGTCCTAGAGTTGTACCCAGATCATTGGGGAACAGCGTGGCATCTGGAAAGCCAATGAGCAGTAAAAAAGACTTACATTTGAATAGCATCTTTCACGACTGCCAGATGTCTCAATGTGCTTTGGAGCCAATGAAGTGCTTTGGAGCCAATGAAGTACTTTGGAATGTAGTCACTGCTGTAGCGTAGGAAATGAGGTTTTCAGTTTAGGCACAGCAAGCTCCCAAAAACAGCAAAGACAGGAAAATGCCAAGGAAAATGGCATTTTTGAAACGTGATTGTGGAATTAGGAGGAAAACTCTCTGCTGGTTGGAGTGATGCCTGGCACATAGGAAGATGGTTGTGGTTGTTGGAGGTCCATAAGACAATAAGATATAGGAGCAAATGAGCCATTCAGCCCATCAAGTCTGCTCCACCATTCAATCATGGCTGATATATTTCTCAATCCCATTTTCCTGTTTTCTCCCCGTAACTCTTGATTCTGTTACTAATCAAGAACCTACCCATCTCAAATGAACTCAAATAAACAAACTCAATGACTTAGCCTCCACAGGTTTCCACAGCAATGAGTACCACACATTCACTACCCTCTGGCTGAAGAAATTCCTCCTCATCTCAGTTCTTAAGGGTCATCCCTTCACTCTGAGGTTGTGCCCTTGAGCCCTCGTCTCTCCTAATCGTGGAAACATCTTCGCCTTTAGTCATCTCAGCTCCAAGACATCTCTGCAGGAGATCCTCAGGGTAGTGTCCTAGGCCCAATCATCCCCAGCTGCTACATCAATGACCTTCCCTCCATCATAAGGTCAGAAGTGGGGATGCTCACCAATGATTGCACAATGTTCAGCACCATTCGTGACTCCTCAGATACTGAAACAGTCCGTGTTCAAATACAGGATCTGGACAATATCCAGGCTTGGGCTGACACAGGGCAAGAGACATTCATGCCACACAAATGGCCAGGCTATGACCATCACCACCACCCCCTTTGACATTCAATGACTAAAATATTATCAAGTTACTTGAGGACAAACAGTGCCTCAGTTTAAAGTCTCATGTAAACGATGGCGTCTCTGACAGAGCAGCACTTCCTCGATACTGTCCTGGAGTGGAAGCTAGGAGGGAACTGTATATTGGTGAGGCCACATCTGGAGTACAGCGTGCAGTTCTGGTTACCCTACTATAGAAAGGATATTATTGAAATAGAACGAGTGTAGAAAAGATTTATTAGGATGCCACCTGGATTGGAAGGTCTGAGTTATAAGGAGAGCCGGGATTGTTTTCCCTGGAGTTAGAAAACTGAAGGGGGACTTAAATCATGAGAGGCATAGATAAGGTAGACAGCCAACAGCTTTTACCCACATTAGGGGAGTCTAAAACTAGAGGGTATAGGTTTAAGATGCGAGGGGAGAGATACAAAAGGGTCCAGAGGGGCAATTTTATCGCACAGAGGGTGGTGAGTATCTGGAACAGGTTGCCAGAGGTAGCGGTGGAAGTGAGTACAATTTTGTTATTTAAGAAACATTTGGACAGGTTTATGGATGCGATGGGCATGGAGGGATAGGGACCAAACACAGGCAAATGGACTGGTTTAATTGTGAAAACTGGGCAGCATGGACAAGATGGGCTGAAGGGCCTGTGTCCCTGCTGTAGACATCAATGACTCTGTGGTTTCTGGCATGGTATTTGGACTGACAGCTTTTGATCTCAATGTCCAGAGTACCACTCGACAGAACCACAGCTCCTATGGTCATAACCAGCTTCATGCTATTGATAGGAAGGGGATTAGTCCCATACAATAATGTAAACAAGGAACAAGAATATGCCCTTCAGCCCTTCAAGCCTGTTCCACTATTCACTAGGACATGGCTTATCTGATTTTAACCTGTATTCCTGCATATCCCCGAGAATCTCTCACCCACCTTGGTCATCCAGAATCTATTAGCCCCTGCCTACAAAATATGCAAAGGTTCTACATCCACTGCCTTTTTTTATTCATTAACAGGATGCGGGCATCGCTGACCAGGCAGCATTTATTGCCCATCCCTAATTGCCCAGAGCGCAGTTCAGAGTCAACCACATTGCTGTGGGTTTGGAGTCACATGTAGGCCAGACCAGGTAAGGATGGCAGTTTCCTTCCCTAAAGGGCATTAGTG
>NW_025973895.1:0-2894 GCF_021869965.1 Rhincodon typus
TCTGAAGAAGGGTCCAGACCCCAAAACGTCAGCTTTCCTGCTCCTCTGATGCTGCTTGGCCTGCTGTGTTCATCCAGTTCTACACCTTGTTATCTCAGATTCTCCAGCATTGGCAATTCCTACTATTTCTGAATATTTTTTCTGTATCTGTTTTCATATGACATTGTTAAAAATACTTTACAGTTAATCACTGAAGTTAATATTCGTATTGCTGCAAAGTGAAAACATCTTGACTACACCTGATATGTCTTTTGCTCTGCTGATCAGGAGGTTGGATTCAAATATTATTTGTACTCTGGTCTTCTAGTTATGACTTCACTCTTCTACTGTTATAGTTACTGGTTCACCTATGTGACTAGTTCAAACTAATTGGGATTCAAAAAAAAATTGGATCACAAATGTTTAGTCTCTGAACGAATGAAAAGTTCAACCACCTAGAGGAAAGTATTTCTGACCTTGACTAGTGCATAGCTCAGCAAATAGCTGTAGCCTTTCATGGTGAACACGGAATAATATATAAAAAAGAAATACAGTCTTTACATGGATGTTTTTTAATTGTTCCCAGGACCCACTCAATATAGAATGTCTTTACAAGCCACAGAAAAGATTTTGTGGGGGGTGTACTGAGTAAATCTCAAGAATTCACAAATCTTAAATAGTTCAAAGTGGTAATGTTTTGGTCTTTTCCTTCATCTTCCACTCTCCATTCAGCAGCGGCGAATCTGTTCCAGTATTCCACCAAGATTACTCAGTGTTTGATGCCAAGACATGGACGGCAACTGCAAATGAAAGTGGTGGCCTCCTTTCTGTAGGAGCAGGAATTGATAATCTTCAAGTCAATGCCCCTTCACAGCAGTGCAGAGAAGAATTGAAATTTCAACAGTAGTGCTGTACCTTGAGTTTAAGTACCCACTCACATGTCATTGTGCACTTATGCTCAAAATATAGTACCTCTGGCCTGTGAATTTTTTTTTATTGGTCAGTTACTGTGCTATGGATGTTATTACTGAAAACTGAGTTTTAGACTAGGAATGAAACGTAGTTCTTCCATATAGCTATTTAACCAAATGGTAGTAAAGTGGTTATGTTCTAAACTAGTAATCCTAAAAGGCTGTCTTTCAACTACAAGGCACAAGTCAAGAATATAATGGAATACTCCTTGCTTGTTTTGATGAGTGCAGGTCTAACAACACTCATCACCATCCTGAGCAAAGCAAGTTGTTTCGTCAGATCTCCACTGATCATGTTAAGCATCGCTCCCTTCATAGCCAGCATACAATGACAGTAGTAGTGTGTACCAGTTACAAGATGTACTGCAGCACCTGCCAAAGTTTCTTCGGCATCTTCCAGACCTTCTGCCACCCAGAAAAACAAAGGGAATGTGTGCATGGCAACAGGGACCACTGCCAAGTTCACCTTCTAATCTACACACAATCCTGACTTGGAACTTCAGTGTTGTCGGGTTGAAATCCTGGAACTTCCTATCTGTCTGACTGCACTCTACATGTACCTACACCTACATGGACTGCAACAATTCAAGAGGATACTTCCCACCATCTTCTAGAGGGCAATTGGGTGTGAACAAAGAAAAGCTGACCTTACCAACAATATCAAAAGATTCACTTCCTGGGCAACATTTACCTTGGAAAATGTCTTCTTTTCCCTGGCTCAGCCATTGTTTTCTTTTGTTAATTAGCATTGAGCTCACTGGAATAACTGTAATTTCACTTCTGGATGTTCTGGAAACTTTCCTTTAGCTATGGGCAGTGTCAGATTGAATCATGGTTGGTTTAATACAGATTGAATATCCTGCAAAAGAAAATGTTCATAAACCTTAGATGTGCAACTGCTGTGATCAGGATATGGGCCTGTGGCACTGTCCTTAACTTCTGTACATTTCTGAATATCTTGTACAAGTTTAGGAGAGGGGTACATGTAGATCATATTCCAACAACCCTTAATAATTTGTTATGGAGTGGCAGGGAGGTGGTTGATGTGCAGTCGTGGAAGGAAATTTAAGAACTGAGCCTGGCAATTGTGGAGTCTCAATCTCTGTCTCGGAATCTCGGACTTCCATTCAGTATGGTGTTCTCATTAGTAATTTGAAGGAGTCTGTAACTTTGTTTGTCTTTTTGACTGAGTCTACCAACAGGCAGGAAGACCTTTTTAGAGGGAGAATAATGACTGGCTGGTCTTTTTTTCCAGACGATTTAGACTTTGTTTTGGCATATTTTAGTTCTTACTTAGAAGGCCAAGACTGTGAGTTAATAGTGGGCATAGAATAAACATTGCAGTAGCACAACATCAGTCGTACAGCAGCCAAAAGAGAGAATGCAGTGTAATGTATCTGTATTGACATGTTCTGACTTCTGGATTTATGAAGGCACTAGAAAGTTTAATTTTATTACAATATGTACAGCTCCTATGTGGCAGATGTAATTTAATCCAGGGAAGTGTGAAATGATACATTTTGAGAGGATGAATGAGGACAGCAATCCAAAAGAAACACTGCAATTCTAAAAGGGGTGCACAAACGTAGATCTGGGGGTATACATGCACCAAATTGTTGAATGTTGCAGGGCAGGATGAGAAAGAGTTCTTTGGAAATGAAAAAGAAATGATGACGAACCTTCATAGAACACTGATTCAGTTTGAAAAGAATTCTTTTGGGCATCCCAGTTTAGCAAGGATGAAATGGTATTTGAGGAAAGTTGATGGAAATTGTTTCACTGATGAGTATGAGTATATGCATAGATTTCACAAGTTCAAATGGTCTTCCTCAGTGAAGAGGAGATTCAGATAAAATTTGATGTGTGCACGTGTGTGAGGTGGGGTAGGGAGCGAGAGCGCGTGTGTGAGGTGGGGTAGGGAGAGTGCGAGAGCACGTGTGTGAG
>NW_025973895.1:2904-8798 GCF_021869965.1 Rhincodon typus
TGGGGTAGGGAGAGTGCGAGAGCACGTGTGTGAGGTGGGGTAGGGAGGGTGCGAGAGCGCGCGAGTGTGTGTGTGTGTATGTGTCTGCACACATGCATGAGAGAGAGAGTGTGAGCCAAAATCACTCTGCTCCTATGATGTTGCTTGGCCTGCTGTGTTCATCCAGCCCTGCACCTTGTTGTCTCGGATTCTCCAGCATCTG
Organism: Rhincodon typus; assembly: GCF_021869965.1. Taxonomy (NCBI): domain Eukaryota; kingdom Metazoa; phylum Chordata; class Chondrichthyes; order Orectolobiformes; family Rhincodontidae; genus Rhincodon; species Rhincodon typus. Next base: position 3,107 of record NW_025973895.1, read on the forward strand.
CAGTTCCTACTATCTCTGATTCAGTCTTACTCACTCGTCCACTTCTCACCTTCAATCAATTGCCAAACACACCATTGTTCACAGAAAACTACCCAGCCTTCAGGACAACATCGGCCACACTATACACCCTCTCACATGCATACATACACATACACTCTCTCTCTCCCACGTATACACACACTGTCCCTCCCCCTGCTACACACACACACACACACACACACACACACACACAGTCTCTCTCCCTCAGACATGTATCAGCAAATATAAATTCACCACATTTTATCTTGTTCAAAAAGCACACAATTTATAGACGGTCAGTCAATATGGTGTTTTATAAATTCCTACTTTAGAAATAAAACCAGTTTGACTCCAAACTAAAACATAAACAGATTCTAAACAAGGTCTCACACCTAACATGCATTGTCTGACCTAAAATGTCACCTTTACTTTACACCGATAAGACCTTTAGTTCTCTCAGGACCATCACTTGAAAGGAATTTGGGGATTTACATATACGTATTAATCAATTAAAGCCTTCTAACTGATTTAAAGATTTAACAGCATCTTAGGTTTGTTTAGTACATCCTCATCAATGGTGTGAAACCTTTGATCTATTACTTATAAATTCTGTGGTTGATACTCTCTCTGTCACCAACACCTGAAGAAGGTCTGAGGCTCCAAAAGGCAGCATCAAAGGAGCAGAAAAGTTGACGTTTGAAGTTGAAGTTGACCCAAAGAGTCCCGATCCAAGACATCAACCTTCCTGCTCCTCTGATGCTGCCTGGCCTGCTGTGTTCCTCCAAGTCCACACTATGTTTTTTCTGATTCCAGCATCTGCAGTTCTTACCATCTCTGAGGCTCCGAAAGCTTGTGTTTTCAAATAAACCTGTTGGACTGTAACCTGGTGTCATGTGATTTCTGACCTTGTCCACCCCAGTCCAACACCAGCACTTCCACATCTTGTTCAGAATTGTTTGGTGACTGGACAGAGCAGAAAGGAAGAAACTGTTCCCCTCGGTGGAAGAAATGAAAACCAGAGGTTACTGCTGATGTGATGAATAGCTAGAAAACCACTGACGTCATTAATAAAACATTATTTGCAGTGAGTGCTTAGGATTTGGAATATGTTGTTTGACTGTGTTGGTGGAGGCAGATTCAGTCATGACTTTTAAAATTTTAAGTTCAAATGTGCTTGTCCAAACTCCATGAGCTGTCATTCCCACCAGTTAAATGCTGTGAAAGAGAAAGCCATTATCTTCAGCCTCTAGCATATGCTCTGTAGCCTCCCCACCAATTCCATTCACTGACCCCCCTCATTGATTGTTGAAGATTGAAACAGACAGTTTGCAACCTCAGCATCCTATCTGACTGTGACCTGAGATTTCTCTAAAACATGCTTCCATCTCTGTAGCAGTACCTGTCTTCACCCCTGTCTCATCAGCAACTGCCAAAAACTTACATTCATGCCTTTGTCATTTCCAGATTCAGTCATTATTGGCTGCCACGCTTTCACCATTCTCCACAAACTTTAGCTGTTCCACATTTAGTTAACAGTACTCTATCCGACATCGTATCTCACTTGCTCATCACCCTGTCTTTGCTGACCAAATTAGATCCTGGTTAATAAACGCCTAAAATTTCAAATTTACCTTAACTATGTTTAAATCATTTGTGGCCCTAACCTTCCATATCTTTCTAACCTTGTTTGTTCTTAGTATCCAAAAGAACTAAGGTCCTCCCACTCTCTAACGACATACACATCCTTTGCTGTTTTCCTCATTGCTGATGTTTGGGTCTTCAGCTGTCTAGATTTTCCAGGAAAACATCTTCCTTAAACATTTCTGCCTCCTTTGTTTCAAGTTAACTTTCTTAAAACACGGTTCTCCAACCAAGCTTTTAGTTGCCCCTCTTCACATCTCTTTTGGCTTGAGAGATAGTAGGAACTGCAGATCCTGGAGAATCTGAGATAACAAAGTGTAGAGCTGGCTGACGTTTCAGGCCTGGACCCTTCTTCAGAAGACCCTTCATTTCTGAAGAAGGGTCTCGACCCGAAACGTCAGCTTTCCTGCTCCTCTGATGCTGCTTGGCCTGCTGTGTTCGTCCAGCTCAACACCTTGTTATCTTTTTTGGCTTGATGTTGATTTTGGGCATTAACTTGTATTGGGACACTATTCTATATCAATGGTGTTTTATATGCATGCAGCATTCTAAACGTGCACTTTCATCTTTTTTGAAACAGCGACTAATATTCGGAAGGTTTGAAAGATGATGGGAAGATTTTCAACAAAATGCCTCCATGTACACAAATATTGAACAGAAATGTTATTGCAGCCCTCGATAGAAACTTTATCTGTGGGGAGAAGAGAGACACAGGACCTTACTTCAGTGTATGTCCCATTCTTCTAGATTTTGTATTGTAGGGAAGCATTCTTCTCTACACATATATGATGTGACATGGCACTCCACACTAGCAGCTGTTTTATGTTTCATTGATTGGCGTTAATACCTGAAGATTGAATAGGGGCAGTATGGAACCAATAGTAATTAGTATAAAATGTTTTCTTTTCTCTGCCTATTTAGTTAGTTAGCATTCAGGCTCATGGTGTAAGACTGTCTTGTTAAAATGTGTTAAATGGACACAACATTCATAGAAGGACTTACAAGTAGAGACTCTGCAAATAATCTGTGGAAGAATTTTATGTCAGAAATCTATTTGCAAAACGGCGTGTGAAGAGAATATATTGAAAGATTTCTGTAGAGGAGCTGCCATATCTGCTTTGCTTTCTTTTGTGGAAGGGTCACTGAGTATCACAGCATCCACCCGTAGAATGCATTATTGTTTGCGCTGCAATTTGTAAAAGCCTATCTGTTTAAAACAAACCAATCAAGCATCAAATAGGAAAAGTTCTTTTATACTCGTTTCCTTCCACAGTCCATGTATTATGTGTCATGACATCGAGCACACGCATTTAATCTCCCGAAGGGTAGTTTGATTACAAATGGGTTATTTTCATCTAAATTCCAGAAAATTCAACCATGGCCCCATATACAAGATAGAACCCAAACCAGCTGCCCTCTCAAAAAAAAATTCCTCCTTTCCTACCCCTCTGTCTCAGCTTAAACAGCAGAGCACCATTACATCCCTTAAAATATTAGGCAGTTTTTATATCTTGAGAAGTTTTTAATCTGTTTTTGCAGGTTGAATTTTAATCGGTAAAGTAGTTAGCAAAAAATCTTAATTCCTGCAACATTTAGAAAACAATATTGTCACACCTGCGTTAGGGTTAGGGTAGCATGCTGGAAATCTAGCCTTGCTGTTACTGGAGTCATCACAACATCTGAAAGATTTTAACTAACACACAGAATCCTCTACATTACCAGACTCAGGTTGGCAAAGTGTGGACCACTTTTCTGCTCCTAACAAAAATTACTGTTTATTACAAGTAAATAGGCTCTGGCTACAGGTAAACAATTATGGACTAGCAGCATGCAACTCTACCAGTTACAAAACTAACTTCTTTTAAACTCCCCCTCGCATGCGCACCAAGACAGATTCAGACAGGGGAAAAAAAAATGAGTGTTGTGGACAGAGGAAAATCGATTTAGTGGTTCCTGCTCACAGGGTTTGTAGAGATGATTCTTGGACTGATCAGAATGCTACTTCTTGGTCTTCCTCCTTCAGGTGCTTTCACTGGTTTGCAGGAGATATAGGGTGACTGGTTCACACTTATCAAAGGTCTCTGACTTACCAATTAAAAGTTACAGCTTGCAGCAACTATTGAGGAAAAAAATGAGCTGGTTTTCTTCAGCTTTAAAGTGGCTTTTACTTGCAGAGACAGAGAGCTGGTAGAGATTTGATGGCTTCTCCCTCTCTTATCCACAGCCCCAAGCTGTTTAGCTAATGAGGAATGCAGAAGGCCTTTATCATTGGTCTGTGAACTAGTGACCAGCTATCAATCAGCCACTTGTTGTCAGCTGAATCTCCATTTGTACACACCCTTGGCTGCAGCTTGCCTGCACCTTTCACTATCTCTTAATCTAGGGACTGTGTAAACAATGCCTACAACAAAGGTAGGATTACTAGCTTTCATAAATGTGTAGTAATCCTTGGCTTTGAAACAGCTCTTTTCCCATTTCAGTGCACAATTTAAACATCATAAAAAAATGCCATTTTTACAATGTTTCTATTGTTTTATCATCTTTTGACAAAGTGTTTTGTTTGTCTGTAAATGTGTTAGATTAATCAGTTAACTACAATTCTGTACATCATTATGAGGCAATTAATGAAGCTCAGTATAAGTTCAATGTAATATTGTTCGCTTGCCCAGTTGCTTTAATGTTTGTATGCTGGTCTTGATGTTATAATGCAGAGGCAATATTTTTGATGTACTAGTGTTAACCTTAATGGATTCCATGAGGCCAGTTAGCCATTTATTTTCACTAGCGTAAACAGTAGAAGAAATATTTTAATTCCACCTGAACCACAGAAACTAGGTAGATGAGCAGTTAACATTGTCCAGGTTACTTACCCACCCTGAAACCAGGAGCTATAGTTTAACCTGCTGATCTGAGCAAAAGACTAGGACAACAAAGCTGAGCACCAGGATTCTTCTTTGTTTTGTTTGCCAGTTCACGATGACTGTAACTGTACAACTGATAGTGTTAAAACACCAGTGCTACTTTCATGAATAACTGGTATTATTTTCAAAATGAAAAGATATGATACTGGAAAATCCAAGCTGTGCCTGCATCTGAGGAACAAAGGCTTCCAACAACTAAGGCAGCAAATGTAATTTATTTAATACAATAGTAAGAGGCCTGTCAAGGAAGTGAGAACGCTACAACAAGGAAGCAGGGTTAGAACTGAAGTTGAGCAAAAGATACTAAGTAATCTGAATGTTTATTTTCTTCAAATTTCCACGGTGGAAGATAAGAGCAATAATCTTCCCCAAGGAAGATTACCAAAGCAAAATTCAGATCTTTTGAAAGTTCGAAGTACATTGAAATGATTTAAAACCAATAAATGCCCATAGTGATGTTGGATTGATCTCCATATTGAAACAGACCAATGAGGAGATTTATCAGACATTAACATACATTATGAATGAGCCAGCAGATACTGAAAAACTTCCTGTAGATTGAAAACTGACAAATGGCAATGCAATAGGCAGGCAACTACCAAGGTTATTGAAATGTGGAGCTTGTTCAAGGAACCACTACTGCGTGTCCTTGAGAAGTATGTACCTGTCAGGCAGGGAGGAAGTGGTCGAGCAAGGGAACCGTGGTTTACTAAAGAAGTTGAATCTCTTGTCAAGAGGAAGAAGGAGGCTTATGTAGAGATGAGGCGTGAAGGCTCAGTGAGGGCGCTTGAGAGTTACAAGTTAGCCAGGAAGGACCTAAAGAGAGAGCGAAGAAGAGCCAGGAGGGGACATGAGAAGTCTTTAGCAGGTAGGATCAAGGAAAACCCTAAAGCTTTCTATAGGTATTTCAGGAATAAAAGAATGACTAGAGTAAGATTGGGGCCGGTCAAGGACAGTAGTGGGAAGTTGTGCGTGGAGTCCGAAGAGATAGGAGAGGTGCTAAATGAATATTTTTCGTCAGTATTCACACAGGAAAAAGACAATGTATTCGAGGAGAATACTGAGATACAGTCTATTAGACTAGACGGGATTGAGGTTCATAAGGAGAAGGT
>NW_025973896.1:0-937 GCF_021869965.1 Rhincodon typus
TTTGAGTGTGACTGTGATGGAGTGAGTGTGACTGCGCGGGAGCGAGAGTGACTGCGAGGGAGAGAGTGTGACTGCGATGGAGTGAGTATGGATGCGATGGAGTGAGGGTGAATGCGAGGGTGTGAGTGTGACTACGAGGAGGTGAGTGTGACTGCGAGGGGATGAGTGTGACTGCGAGGGAGTGAGTGTTACTGCGAGGGAGTGAGAGTGACTGCGATGGACTGAGTGTGACTGCGATGGAGTGAGAGGGACTGCGAGGGAGTGAGGATGACTGTTAGGGAGTGAGTGTGACTGTGAGGGAGTGAGAGTGACTGTGAGGGAATGAGTCTGACTGCGAGGGAGTGAGTGTGACTGCGAGGGAGTGAGAGTGACTGCGAGAGAGTGAGTGTGACTGTGAGGGAGTGAGTGTGACTGCGAGGGAGTGAGAGTGACTGCGAGAGTGAGTGTGACTGCGATGGAGTGAGTGTGAATGTGATAGAGTGAGTGTGACTGCGATGGAGTGAGTGTGAATGCGAGGGAGTGAGTGTGACTGCGAGGGAGTGAGAGTGACAGCGAGGGATTGAGTGTGACTGCGCGGGAGTGAGTGTGACTGCCAGCGGGTGAATTTAACTGCGAGGGGGTGAGTGTGACTGCGAGGGAGTGAGTGTGACTGCGAGGGAGTGAGAGTGACTGCAAGGGAGTGAGTGTGACTGCCAGCGAGTGAATTTGACTGCGAGGGAGTGAGTGTGACTGCGAGGGAGTGAGTGTGACTGCGCGGGAGCGAGAGTGACTGCGAGGGAGAGAGTGTGACTGTGATGGAGTGAGTGTGAATGCGATGGAGTGAGTGTGAATGCGAGGGTGTGAGTGTGACTGCGAGGAGGTGAGTGTGACTGCGATGGAGTGAGTGTCAATGCGAGGGGGTGAGTGTGACTGCGAGGGGGTGAGTGTGACTGCGAGG
>NW_025973896.1:1037-8797 GCF_021869965.1 Rhincodon typus
TGTGTGTGTGTGAGTCTGTGTCTGTGTGTGTATCTGAGTGTGTGAGAGTGTGTGTGTGTCTCTGTGTGTATCTGAGTGTGTGTGTGTGTTTGTGTGTGCGTGTGTATGTGTCTGTGTATATGTGTGTATGTTTGTGTGCTTGTGTGTGCGTGAGTGTGTGTGTGTGTGTGTGTGTGTGTGTGTGTGTGTGTGTGTGTGAGAGAGTGTGTTTATGGGACCATGTGTAATGTGTGAGGGGCTGGGGACATTTGTAAAGTTTGAGCATCTGTGAATTGTGGTAAGATAGAGATGCACCTCAACGACTGCGCCTCCCAGTCGCGAACCATTTCAACTCCCCCTCCCATTCCTCAGACGACATGTCCATCCTGGGCCTCCTGCAGTGCCACAACGATGCCACCCGAAGGTTGCAGGAACAGCAACTCATATTCCGCTTGGGAACCCTGCAGCCCAATGGTATCAATGTGGATTTCACAAGTTTCAAAATCTCCCCTCCCCCTACCGCATCCCAAAACCAGTCCAGCTTGTCCCCGCCTCCCTAACCTGTCCTTCCTCCCACCCATCCCCTCCTCCCACCTCAAGCCGCACCCCCATCTCCTACCGACCAACCTCATCCCGCCCCCTTGACCTGTGCGTCCTCCTGGACTGACCTATCCCCTTCCTAACTCCCCACCTACACTCACCTTTACTGGCTCCATCCCCGCTTCTTTGACCTGTCTGTCTCCTCTCCACCTATCCTCTCCTCTATCCATCTTCTATCCGCCTCCCAATCTCTCCCTATTTATTTCAGAACCCCCTTCCCCTCCCCCATTTCTGAAGAAGGGTCTAGGCCCGAAACGTCAGCCTTCCTGCTCCTCTGATGCTGCTTGGCCTGCTGTGTTCATCCAGCTCTACACCTTGCTATCTAGGATAGAGATGCATATGTTAAGGGAGCACATGGGTAGAGTGAGGTGTTAAGGGAGTTTTTGCAAGTTTGAGGAGGTAAAGGACTGTGCGTAAAGAGTGAGAGGCTTATGGGTGTTTGCAAGGTTTGAGGGGATAAAGACTGTGAGTAAAGTGTGAGGTTTAAGGGGACTTGAGTAAAAAGCGTGTGGAGCTACAGGAAGGGTCCCGACCCCAAACGTCAACTTTCCTGCTCCTCTGATGCTGCCTGGCCTGCTGCATTCCTCCAGCTCCACACTGTGTTGTCTCTGACTCCAGCATCGGCAGTTCTTGCTATTCTATGAGTAAGAAGTGTGGTGTTTAGGGAGAGAGTGTAAATGCTGAAAAGTTAAGAGAGAGTGGATAAAAAGGGACGGCTGTAGGACATTTTGCAAGGATTGAGGGCTGTAGGAAGCATATGTAAGGAACATCATTTACAGGAAGCGTAAGGGGGGAGGCGTTTGAGCGATTTAGGGGACAAGAGAAAAGAGTAAGAGATTCAGGGCACATATTCAAAAGTTGCATTGTTGAGGAAGCATTGGTTTAAGTGCATGTGGTTAAGGGACAGTGTGTAAAGAGAGAGGGGTGACAGAAGAATGTATAAGGAATGAAAAGTTAAGAGACTGTGTGTAAAGAATGATGCATTAATGCAGAGCGTGTAAAGAGAAAGGGATTAGAGTCATCGGGTAGAGTCATAGAGCAATACAGCATGGAAACAGGCCCTTCGGCCCAAACTGGTCCATACTGACCATGGTGCCCACTCAGCTTGTTCCAGTTGCCTGCATTTGGTCCATGTCCCTCTAAACCCTTCTCATCCATGTACCTATCCAAATGTTTTTTTAAACGTTGCTATCGTACCTGTCTCAACCACTTTCTCTGGCAGCCCATTCCATTTACGCACCACTCTCTGCGTGAAGAAGTTGCCCCTCAGGTCCTTCTTAAATCTTTCCCCTCTCACCCTAAATCGATGCCTCCAGTTTTCAACACCCCATACCTGGGGAAAAGATTATATGCATACACCCTATCTATGCGACTCATCATTATATACACCTCAATAAGGTCACCCTCATTCTCCTACGTTCCAAGGAATAAATTCCTCTCCCTGTAACTCAGGCCTACTAGTTCCGGCAACATCCTTGTAAATCTTCTTTACACACTTTCCAGTTTAACTATGTCTTTCCTATAACAGGGTGACCAAAACTGTACACAATACTCCAAGTGCGGCCTCACCACTGACTTATATAATGTAACATAATGTCCCAACTCCTACACTCAATGCCCTGACCGATGAAGGCCAGCATACTAAATGCCTTCTTCACCACCCTGTCTACCTGTGGCTCGGCTTTCAATGAACAGTGTACTTGTACTCGTAGGTCCCTCTGTTCCACACCACTCCTCAGGATCTTACCATTTACTGTATAAGTCCTACTTTGGTTTGACTTTCCAAGGTATAACACCTCACACTTATCTGTATTGAATTACATTTGCCAATCCTCAGCCCACTTCCCCACCTGATCAAAATCCCTCCGTAATTTTTGATAACCTTCTTTGCTATCAATGTTACCTCCTAATTTTCTATCATCTGCAAACTTACTAATCATGCCTTGTACATTCACATCCAGATCATTTATGTAAATAACAAATAACAAAGGTCCCAGCACGGACCCCTGTGGCACGCCACTAGACACAGGCCTCCAGTCCGAGAAACAACCTTCAACCATCACCCTCTGCTTCCTGCCATCGAACCAGTTTTGAATCCATTTAGCTAGCTCTCCCTGGATCCCATGGGACCGAACCTTCATGACTAGCCTGCCTTGCGGGACCTTGTCAAAGCCCTTACTAAAGTCAATATAGACAACATCCACTGCCGTACCCTCATCCATCCTCTTGGTTACCTCTTCAATAACTGTAAAAGAATTTGTCAGACATGACTTCCCACACATAAATCCCTCATCAGACCTCTACTATCCAAATGTTGGTTGATCCTGTCCCTCCATATCTCTCCAATAACTTGCCTACCACTGATGTCAGGCTGACTGGCCTGTAGTACCCTGGCTTGTCTTTGCTACCTTTCTTAAACAATGGAACAACATTAGCCTCCCTCCAGAACTTCACTAGTGACTAAAGATGAAGCAAAAATTTCTGCAAGGGCCTCTGCAGTTTCTTCCCTCACCTCCCACAACGTCCGAGGAAGGACTTGATGAGGCCCAGGGGCCTTATCCACTTTAATGTGCTTTCAGGCTGCAAACTTTCTGGTAATATATATGCTGTCCAAAACATCCCCATTTTTACTAATTTATAGAGTCGTAAAACATGGGCTCAGACCCTTCAGTCCAACTCGTCCACGCTGGTCATGTTCCCAAACTAATCTAGTCCCACCTGCCTGCATTTGGTCCATATCCCTCCAAACCTTTCCTATTCATGTTCCTATCCAAATATCTTTTAGACTGTAGCTGTACCTGCATCCATCATTTCCTCTGGCATTTCCACTGTCTGTGTAAAAAATCATTACCCCTCATACTTTTTCAAATCTTTCTCCTCTCACCTTAAAAATAGGCCCCCATTGTTTTGCACTCCCTCACCCTAGAGAAAAGACCTTTGCTATTCACCTTATCTATGTCCCTCATGATTTTATAAACTCCTATAAAAGGTCAACTATCAACCTCCTATGCTCTAGTGGAAAAACTCCCAGCCTATCCAGCCTTTTTTTAAAATACCTCAAACCCTCCGTTCCTGGCAACATCCTGGTAAATCTCTTCTGAACCCTCTCCAGCTTAATAATATCCTTCCTATAACAGGGCAACCAGAACAGGACACAGTACTCCAGGAGGGGCCTCACCAACATTCTGTACAAACACAACATGACATCCCCAACTTTGTTCCCCTTATTTCCTTAGCATCCATGATTCTCTCCTCAGTAAACACTGAGGGAGAAATATTTATTAAAAATCTCCCCCATCTCCTGTGGCTCCACACATAGACGGCCATGTTGATCTTTAAGGGGACCCAATTCTCTCCCTGGCCACCCTTTTACTCTTAATATGGCTATAGATCCTCTTGGGAATTATCTTTAACCTTATCTGCCAGATCCATCTGGTTAAGAGCCTGTGTCTAAAGAATAAAAGGAAGCGTGTGTAAATAATGAAAGGGTGCTGGGCCATGTGAAAAGAGAAGAGTTTTTAAAAAGTGAGTGTAAGGACTCGGGGTTTAGGGAATGTGTGCGAAAGGTGAGGGGTTAACGAAGATTGTTTAAAGAGTGAAAAGTTAGAGGAACATGTGTAAAGGTTGATGTGTTAAGGGGCCGTGTGTGTAGAGTGAGGGGTTAAGGGAGCATATGTAAAGACTGAAAAGTTAGGGAAACGTGCGTAAAGAGTGATGTGTTTACGGAACATTTGCGAAGAGTAAGGGACAACAAGGTGCAGGGCTGGATGAACACAGCAGGCCAAGCAGCATCATAGGAGCAGAGAGGCTGACGTTTCGGGCCTAGACCCTTCATCAGAAATGGGGGAGGGGAAGGGGGTTCTGAAATAAATAGGGAGAGAGTGGGAGGCGGATAGAAGAGGGATAGAGGAGAGGATAGGTGGAGAGGAGTTGTTTTTATTCAATAATGGGGAGAGGACATCGCTGTCCAGGCAGCATTTACTGCCCAGAAGGCAGTTAAGAGTCAACCACATCACTGTAGGCCTGGAGTCATGTGTAGGCCAAACCAGGTAAGGATGGCAGTTTCCTTCCCTAAAGGACATTAGTGAACCAGATGGGTTTTTCCCGACAATTGGCAATGGATTCACGGTCATCATTCGACTCTTAATTCCAGATTTTTTATTGAATTCAAATTCCACCATCTGCCATGGCGGGATTCGAACCCGGGTCCCCTAGAATGTTATCTGTGTCGCTGGATTAACAGATTAGCTACTAGGCCATCTCCTCCCCACTTTGAGGGGACTGAGTGTAAATAGTGGAAGTTTAAGGAGCATGTGTAATGTGTGAGGAGGTAATAAAGAGGGAGGTGTTAAGGGAGCATGTGTAAAGAGTTTAAGGGCCATGTGTAAAGATGGAGGGATTATGGGAGTGAGGAGTTGAGGATGTATGTGTATACAGTGATGGGTTCCGGGCACATGTACAAAAAAGTGAGGGATTTAGGGAATGGGTGTAAAGACTGACTCGTTAAGGGATCATGTGTAAACAGTGGAAGGCCACGGGAACATGTGTAAGGATTGATGTGTTAAGGGATCGTGTATGTCAAGTGAGGGGTTAAGGGACCGTGTGAAAACCGTGAAGGTGTGTAAAGTAAGTAAAACATGAAGTAGTAGTGCAACGACTAAATGGTTAAGGGAATGTGTGTAAGGGTGTGTGTGTGTAAGGAATGGGAGGTTTAGGGAATGTGTGCAAAAAGCAAGTGATTTTGGGGAGCAAACATGAATGGTGAGGGATTTAGGGAGCGAGTGTAAAGAGTGAGCACTTAGGGAGCGTGTATAAAGTGTGAAGGGTTAAAAGAGAGTGTGCAAAATATCAGGAATTAAGGGAGTGTTTATAAATATTAAAAAAGTGAAGGGAGCACGTGTAAAGAGTGATTGGTCAAGGGACAGTGTGTAAAGAACAAGGGTTTAAAGAGGGTGTGTAAACAGTGAGAGTGTAAGGGGGCACGTGCAAATAGTGAGGGGTTAAGGGAGCGTGTGTAAAGAGTGAGGGATTTGGGGACTGATTGCAAACTTCGAGGGTTAAGGGAGCGTGTGCAAAAAGTGTGTGGTGAGGGAAGAGTGTGTAATGTATGACAGGTTCAGGGAAGAGCTGCAATGAGTGAGAGACTGAGGGAGCTACTGCAAACCTTGAGGGTTGAAGGGATGGTCCGAAATGTTGGTGGCTTTAAGGAGCTTGTGTGAAGAGGTAGGGATTATGGGGCATGGGTAAGGGGAGAGGCATTAAAGGAGTAAAACGAGAGTGTGCAGCAGGTGAGGGGTTTGTGGACGATGTGTAAAGACTGCGGAGATAAAGAGAATGTGGAAAAAGGAGAGAACATTAAGGGAGTGTGTGTAAAGGGTGAGGGCTGAAGACAGCAGTGTGACGGGTTCAGGGAAAATACACAGAAAGAGGAGAAAAGGGAACGAGGGTAAAAAGCAATGACTTAAGGGAGCATCTGTAAAAATGAAGGGAACATGTGTAAAAAAATGAGGGGTTAAGTGAATCTATGTAAAGAGTGAAGGTTAGAAGGGAGTGGGTGTAAAGTGTAACTGGTTTCAGGAGCATCTTCAAATTGTGAGGGGTTAAGGGAGTGTGTGTAAAGAATGAAAGTATCGGGAAGCATGTGTCAGAGTGAGGTGGTAAGGGACTGCTTGCAAAGTTTGAGAGGTTTCAGAAACATTCAAACAAAGTGCATGGTTAAGGGAGCGTGTGTAAGGTGTGAGTCTTAGAGGAATGTGTATATAGAGTGCAGGGTTAAGGGAACGTGTGTAAGGAATGACGGGTTAAGGAATGTGTGTAAAAGTTGAGAAACCACACAAGTACATTAAGGGAGGGTAACCATCTGCAAAGAATAGAGGTCGATTCTGTGAGCATTAAGGGAGCGTGTGTAAAGAGGGGAAGGGCGTAAAAGGTGAGAGGTTTCAGGAGCATCTGCAAAGGTTGAGGTGGCCTGGCCATAGAATGAGGGTTGGGGGAACACACGTAGTGAGTAAGGGGTTTAGAAAGCATGAGTAAAGAGTGGAGGTTTAAAGTGGACAAAGATAGGTGGAGGGACAGGTATTATTGAGGGGGTGACGAGGCTGCAGAAGGATTTGGACAGATTAGGAGAGCAGGCAAAGAAGTGGCAGATGGAGTACAACGTGGGAAAGTGTGAGGTCATGCACTTTGGTAAGAAGAACAAAAACATGGACTATTTTCTAAATGGGACCAAAATGCAGAAGCCTGAAGTGCAAAGAGACTTGGGAGTTCTAGTCCAGGATTCTCTCAACATAAACTTGCAGGTTGAGTCAGTAGTCAGGAAGGCAAATGCACTATTGGCATTTATTTTGAGAGGGCTTGAATATAAAGGCAGGGATGTACTACTGAGGCTTTATAAAGCTCTGGTCAGGCTACATTTGGAGTATTGTGTGCAGTTTTGGGCCCTATATCTCAGGAAGGATGTACTGGCCCTGGAGCAGGTTCAGAGGAGGTTCACAAGAATGGTCCCAGGAATGAAAAGCTTAACATATGAGGAACGTTTGAGGACTCTGGGACTATACTCATTGGAGTTTAGAATGATGAGGGGGATCTAATTGAACCTTACAGAACACTGAATAGCCTGGACAGAGTGGATGTTGGGAAGATGCTTCCATTGGTAGGAGAGACTAGGACCCGAGGGCACAGCCTTAGAGTAAAGGGAAGACCTTTTAGAACGGAGATAAGGAGAAACTTCTTCAGCCAGAGAGTGGTGAATCTATGGAATTCACTGCCACAGAAGGCTGTGGAGGCCAGATCATTGAGTACATTTAAGACTGAGATAGATAGGTTCTTGATTACCAAGGGGATCAAGGGTTACGGGGAGAAAGCGAGAGAATGGGGTTGAGGAACTTATCAACCATGACTGAATGGCGGAGCAGACTCGATGGGCCGAATGGCCTAATTTCTGCTCCTATGTCCTATGGTCTTACGGTCTTATGGGACGATGTAAGGGAGACGCATGAAGAGGAATTAGGGCACTTCGTGTAATCACGAGGAATGGCAGGACCACGTATAATGACCAGGCATTAAAGGAGAACATGTAACAATCGGGAATGAATATGCTGGCGACGGATCAGGTACAAACGGGTGTGTGTAATGATTAGGAGTTAAACGAGGACGTGTCATGATTGTAATTAAGAAATGAT
>NW_025973897.1:0-8797 GCF_021869965.1 Rhincodon typus
GATGGGCTTCAGATTGGTTTCACAGGTCGGCGCAACATCGAGGGCCGAGGGGCTTGTACTGCGCTGTAATGTTCTATGTTCTATGTTCAAGTGGAGGCTGGGGGATCGCTTTGCAGAACACCTACACTCGGTTCGCACTAAACAACTGCACCTCCCAGTCGCGAACCATTTCAATTCCCCCTCCCATTCCTCAGACGACATGTCCATCCTGGGCCTCCAGCAGTGCCACAACGATGCCACCCGAAGGTTGCAGGAACAGCACCTCATATTCCGCTTGGGAACCCTGCAGCCCAATGGTATCAATGTGGATTTCACAAGCTTCAAAATCTCCCCTCCCCCTACCGCATCCTAAAACCAGTCCAGCTCGTCCCTGCCCCCCTAACCTGTCCTTCCTCTCACCTATCCCCTCCTCTCACCTCAAGCCGCACCCCCATCTCCTACCTACTAACCTCATCCCGCCCCCTTGACCTGTCCGTCCTTCCTGGACTGACCTATCCCCTCCCTAACTCCCCACCTACACTCACCTTTCCTGGCTCCATCCCCACCTCTTTGACCTGTCTGTTTCCTCTCCACCTATCTTCTCCTCTATCCATCTTCTATCCGCCTCCCCCTCTCTCCCTATTTATTTCAGAACCCCCTTCCCCTCCCCCATTTCTGAAGAAGGGTCTAGGCCCGAAACGTCAGCCTTCCTGCTCCTATGATGCTGCTTGGCCTGCTGTGTTCATCCAGCTCTATGCCTTGTTATCATGGAATGTACCTTGTTTTTTTTATTTATAGTACATATAACTGCTGACTGACAACTGTCAATAACGCACGTTCTGATGATGTATGCAGCTCCAGCAAAGTGAGCGTTTCTTGTCCAACCCCCGTATGGTTACAGCCAGACCAGATAAGGAATGCAGAGTTTCTTCACACACAGCACATTTGTAAACGGATGAGTCACCAATGAGGCAACCGTGTTAACGAGGAGACAGACCTCCAAGCTGGTGAAATTTAAACAGGACCAGCCCGCAAAGAAACAATCAACGCAGAACAGAAACACACTTAGCTTGGGTTTAGGGATCTACCCACAGTATGTGGACATCGTCCAATACCAAACCCCCAAAGGAAATGACTCGAATGATGGATGATCCGACCACACATGCCAGCTGTAGCTGGACTACATCATGGTCCTGTCAAAGAAGACATTCCATAATAACAGGCACATAGCAGCACAGGAAGTGGCCACTCAGCCCATCTGATTTGTTCCAGTTCTCTGCATTAATCAGGCCATGGTCCTACCTTCCTCAGTTTCAAAGTTTGTGTACTTTCTCCATGAGAGATGGAATAACTTCAATCAATACTTGTAATAAACACAGAAACATCGAAGATAGGAGCAGGAGGAGGCCATTCGGCCCTACGAGCCTGCTCAGCCATTCATCACGAGCATAGCTGATAGTCCAACTCAATAGCCTAATCCTGCTTTCTCCCCATAACCTTTGATCCCATTCACCCCAAGTGCTATATCTAGCCACCTCTTGAATACATTCAATGTTTTCGCATCAACTACTTCCTGTGGTAATGAATTCCACAGGTTCACCACTCTTTGGATGAAGAAGTGTCTCCTCATCTCCGTCCTAAATGGTCTACCCCGAATCCTCAGACTGTGCCCCCTGGTTCTGGACACATCTACCATCGGGAGCATCCTCCCTGCATCTACCCTGTCCAGTCCTGTTAGAATAAGTCTCTATGAGATTCCCCCCTCATTTGTCTGAACTCCAGCAAAAACAATTCCAACCGAGTCAATCTCTCCTCATACATCAGTCCCACCATCCCCAGAATCAGCCTGGTAAACCTTCGTTGCACTCCCTTGAGAGCAAGAGCATCCATTCTCAGAAAAGGAGACCAAAACTGCACACATTATTCTTGGTGTGTTCTCACCAAGGCCCTGTATAACTGCAACAACACATCCCTGCTCCTATACTCAAAACCTCTCGCAATGAAGGCCAACATACCATTTACCTTCTTTACCACCTGCTGTACCTGCATGCTTACCTTCAGCAACTGGTGCACAATGGCACCCAGGTCCCACTGCACACTCCCCTCTCCCAATTTACAGCCATTCAGGTAGTAATCTGCCTTCTTGTTAAAGCATTCCAATATCTAAAGTTTACATTAAGATTAGAATACTTGCTGATGATATGGTTGCTACCAACTCCCACTTTGTAGGTGGGTTGTCAGTTCGATACTCGAGTGAGCCAATTTTAGACTTAGTCACCTCACAGCAAGGTAAAGTGGTCTTCAGTCTCCTGCTTCAATTTTGTACCATTTACCAACCTCCAGTTTCCTCACGTTTTACAAAGAACTTTCAAGTTTTAAAAAGGTGCAGCATTAGGAATAAACACACACCCCGAAGGGCTTATAAGTAACTTCATTACCATCAAAGAGAGGAATCTGAAACATGCCTTTCAACTGTTACCAAATACTTTTGATTAAAGCTTTATAAAGTATCCAGGATCTCGCAGCGACAGGAGATTGGAAACAGCTCAAAAATGCTGACAATCGCTTATAATCGGGAACACGAGGTAAGGCAGCTAAATACCACAGGGAAATTCACTAGCCGATGAAAGTAACTGACAGGATTGGGAGAAAGTTACCGAGTAAATTGTTCTAAGCAGAGAATAATACTCAAGGTTAAGCCGTCAGATGTATAAAAGAAACTAAAGGAACAAAGTTCAAAGTACATGAGGTTCAAGATAGCTGAACACAGCAGGAGAGGAAGTGAAGCCAATCAACCAGTTTGTAATTAGCTGACATTGTACCCTTGAGAAGGTGGTGATGAGCGGCCTTCTTGAGCTGCTGCAGTCGATATGATGTAGGTTGACCCACAATGCTATTAGGGAGGGAATTCCAGGATTTTGACCCAGTGACGCTGAAGGAACAGCGATATATTTCCATGTGAGGATGGTGAGTGGCTTGGAGGGGAACTTGCAGGGGGTGCTGTTCCCATGTATCTGCTGCCTTTGTCTTTCTAAATGGAAGTGCTCATGGGTTTGGAAGGTGCTACTAAAATAGCCTGGGTGAATTTCTGCAGTGCATCCTGTAGGTAGTGCACACTGCTGCTACCGAGCATCGGTGGTGGAGGGAGTGGATGCTTGTGGATGTTGTGCCAATCAAGCGGCTGCTTTATCCTGGATGGTGTCAAGCTTCTTGAGTGTTGTTGGGGCTGCTCTCATCCAGGCAAGTGGGGAGTATCCCATCACACTCCTGACTTGTGTCTTGTACATGGTGGACAGGCTTTGCGGAGTCAGGAGGGGAGTTACTTGCCGCAGTATTCCCAGCTTCAGGCCTACTCTTCTTGCCATAGTATTCATTTGGCAAGTTCAGTTTCTGGGCAATGGTAATTCCCAGTATGTTGAGAGAGACAGGGATTCAGTGATGGCAATGCCACTGAATATAAAGGGGCAACGGTTAGATTCTCTCCTGTTGAAGATAGTCATTGCCTGACACTTGTGTGGCGTGAATGTTACTTGCTGCTTCTCAGCCAGACCTGAAATCTGAATAAGGGTTGTCCATTTAAGAGGCGAGGAGATACTTCTCCTAGAGGGTCGTGAACTTTGGAATTCTCTATCCCAGAGGGCAGCGGCGTCATCGGATTAATACAAGGCTGTGTTGGACTATTTTAGGATTGAAAGGGTGGAGGGTTACGGGGAGGGGAAGGAATGTGAAGCTGAAGCCCAGATCAGATCAGCCCAAAATCAGACTTGTGGGGCCAAACGGTCTATTATACTCACACCTCTTACTATATTTGAGGAAGATTGAGAGATATGGCACTGGGAAAGGCAGCATGGTGGCTCAGTGGTTAGCACTGCTGCCTCGCAGCGCCAGGGACCCGGGTTCAATTCCAGTCTTGGGCGACTGTCTGCGTGGAGTTTGCCCATTCTCCCCGTGTCTGTGTGGGTTTCCTCCAGGTGCTCCGGTTTCCTCCCACAGTCCAAAGATGTGCAGGCTAGGTGGATTGGCTGTGCTAAATTGCCTGTAGTGTCTAGGGTGGGAAATGCAGGGATAGGGTAGAGGTGGGTCTGTGTGGGATGCTCTTTGGAGGGTCGGTGTGGACTTGATGGGCTGAATGGACTGCTTTCACACTGTAGGGATTCTATGAGAAAGAATGTGTCACAGTGATCAGTGGAGAAATGAATTTGGATTTCAATAGTGGGAGGAGGAAGAGATGACAAAGGGTTGAATGACTGTAATATTGCTTAGAGTGAAATTGACAGGAATGTTGCATTGCAAATGTGTGCTGAGCAAGTGAGCAGCTGTGCCCTGTTTGCAAACTGGATCATTTCAGTATCAATAGATCAGCACTTCAACTTCTGTTTATACACAAACCCATCAGCATTCAGAGTTGTTCAGCTTCATTTGGAATGACAGGATAGAGACCTGTACCAATCCCTGTTTCTCACATCTGGGAGGAGAAAATTCTGTCAGAATGGGATTCTGCTCCAGACAGCAGGGCGTGTGTCTGCACAGTGTACACAGACAAGTGATTCCATCACAAAATGTGAACTGATCTGTAAGCAGCTCCAGGATACAGCAGCCTTCACCACATACATAAAAAAGTCAATAGCTTCAGAAATGGAATGGGAATGAATATAGGAACGTTCAGGAGTGGAGCAGAAGGACAAAAGCAGAGATCCCAATCAATGAGATCCTGATTGTGGATCCTGTATTGGAAGGATATAGATCAATGAGATTATTACGAAGGAAGTGAAAGACCTGACTCAATGAGGCTGCAGGAAATGTTCTGTAAGGGAATACAGATAGACAATATAACTTTTCTGAATGGCAACCACCATTTAAAATGCTGTTGTGGCATGGAGCCCTTTGGTGTTTTATCAAAACAAACAGAACCCTGTGTGCTAACAGCTGTTCGTCTATCCGACACATGGCAATGTGACAGTTTGGCCTTCGGTCTGGAAAGTTCCCAGGTTGGACAATAGTGGGTAACATTCTGACATCTAACTCAGAAGGTCACAGGTTCAAGTCCCATTACAGAGATCGGGAACAAAGGCAGGCTGACTCTCTGGTGAAGTACTGAGGGAGTGCTGCACAGTTGGAGGTGCCATCTTTCAGATGAGATGTTAAAAAATGATGCCTGCTTGCCTCTGAAATGGGTCTCTCGAGCTGCTTCCATTATCCCTTGATCACCATCACAACAACAGATGACTTGGTCATCTATGTGATTGCTGTGTGCAAATCGGTTATCACAAGAAAAAGACAATAGTTTCAGAAATGAAATGGGAACGAATATAGGAATGTTCAGGTGTGCAGCAGGAGGACAAAAGCAGAGATCACCATCAATGAAGTTACTCAGGTAACTAAACTTTGTAGAACACTTCCAAAGATTGTGAAAGCAATTGCACAACTGAAAAACTGTATTTATCTGCAACAATTCTTCACTTTGTTTCAGAAGCTCAATTTAAAAATATTACAGACTAATCCAGGGTGTTGCAAAAGTGGCAAAATACGTGATGTAGCAGGGCTGGTACTGTAATGTAACTGACATTTAATTGGCACCACATCCACAAGCATCCACTCCCTCCATCACTGACGCTCAGTAGCAGCAGTGTGTATTATTCAAGATGCAGTGCAGAAATTCACCAAAGATCCTCAGACAGCACCTTCCAAACCCACGACCACTTCCATCTAGAAGGACAAGGGCAGCAGATACATGGGAACACTACCACCTCCAGTTTCCCCTCCAAGCCACTCACCATCCTGACTTGGAAATATATCACCGTTCCTTCATGGTTGCTAGATCAAAATCCTGGCATTCCCTCCCTAAGGGAATTGTGTGTCAACCCACAGTAGGTGGACTGCAGTGGTTCAAGAAGGCAGCTCACCCTTACCTTCTCAAGGGGCAACTAGGGACAGGTTAAAAAGTGATGGCCTAGCCAGCGATACCCCATATCCTGTGAATTAATTTTAAAACTTTGATGAAAGAACACAGAACTGTCAGCTTGATGAACATCAGAGAGCATGATAGCCCAGGTTTATATGGAATGAGGAATGTCACTGTCAGGAAGGCTGGATGGAGCATGAGCAGGTTACAAGGCCAGAACTTGATATCACTCAAGAAACAATGCCTGAAGAAACAGAAATTCTTTTAGAATTAAAAATAACACAAAACAATGTCATGTTTATCAGTGTATTTGAAGGACAATATGATAAACAGCCCAGGCTGCAAGAATCTTCACACACAATATCAAGCCATGACAATCCAGGAGAGAAACCTGCTCATTATGGCCTGGTGGTATTATCACTGGACTGTTAATCCAGAGACTCAGGTAATGATATGGGGACCCGGTTCAAATCCCGCCACAGCTGCTGGTGGAATTTGAATTCAAGGAAGAAAAAAAATCTGGAAGAGTCTAAAGATGACCATGAATCGATTGTCAGAAAAACCCACCTGGTTCCTTTAGGGAAGGATACTGCCATCCTTGCCTGGTGAGACCACTGTGGCCTACATTTGACTCCAGACCCACAGCAATGTGGTTGACTCCTAACGGCCCTCTGGGCAATTAGGGATAGGCAATAACTGCTGTACGAGCCAATGGCGCCCACATCCGATGGGTGAATAAAACGAAGTCCCATCATCACCCCCATAGTGGGTTGGATTTCAAATGACGAGACAGAATACAGCAAAGAGATAGACAGCTTGGTGACGTGGTGCAAAGACAACAATCTCTCCCTCAATGTCAGCAAAAAGAAGGAGCTGGTCATCGACTTCAGGCAGCAGGATGAAGGACTCACCCCTCTCTCTATCAATGGTGCTGAGGTGGAAGTAGTTGAGGGCTTCAAGTTCCTCGGAGTAAACGTCACCAACGATCCATCCTGGTCCATCCACATTGATGCCACAGCCAAGAAAACACACCAACACCTCTATTTCCTCAGAAAGCTAAGGAAACGGGGCATGTCCACAACGACTCTGAGATGCACCATAGAAAGCATCCTATCCAGATGCATCACAGCTTGGTATGGCAACTGCCCAAGAAATTACACCGAGTTGTGAACACAGCCCAGTCCATCACAAAAACCAGCCTTCCTTCCATCGATTCTATTTACACTTCCCGTTACCTCAGGAAAGCAACCAACATCATCAAAGACCCCTCCCACCCTAGTTTTATACTCTTCCACTCTCTTCCATTGCGCAGAAGATAAAAGAAGTTTGAAAACATGTACCAACAGATTCAAGAACAGCTTCTTCCCCACTATTACCAGGTTTATTAACCATCCTCTCATATATTCGAGTTGATCTTTCTCTGCACCTTCTCTGTAGCTGTAACATTATATTATGCATTCTGTTCTACTACCCTGATGTACTTGTGTAAGGTACGATTTGTCTGGGTAGCACACAAAACCATGCTTTTCACTGTATCTCGGTAGACGTGACAATAATAAATCAAATCAAATCAATTTGAATGACAGAGCAGGCCTGAAGGGCCGAATGGCCTACTCCTATTTTGTATGTTTTTATGTATTCTCCTCAATGGCTGTCTGTGTTTGGAATTTTCTACTCCAAAGAGCAGTGTAAGCTGGGTTACTGACTATATATTCAAGGTGGAGTTAGACGGATTTATGATCAAAATGGAAGTCAGGGATCATGGGGGACAGTCAGGAGAGCTGGAACTCACTGCCTGAAAGGTTGAATCAGAAACTCACATCACATTTAAGCAGTAGTGAACGTTCACTTGTGTTGCCACTGCCTCCAGGGATATGGACCGTGAAATGGAAAATGGGATTAATGTAGTCAGATCTTTCTTAACTGGCATGGACATGCTGGACCAAATGGCCACTGTCTGTGATGCAAACTCCTTAGTCTTTAAAATGCAGTTGAAGCCACAAACTAATTTTACTGAATTGTTAATCAGTGGCAAATGGCTTACTCCTTATTTGTTCTATTCATACAAGACTGCAGGAGATAGTTATGAGAATGTTTCCAGGGATGGGGGTCTTCAGTTATAATGGATAATTTGGAGAAGATTGAGAGGGGATTTGAGAGGAGGTGTTCACAATCATAAGGGACCAGGAAAGGGTAGAGTCATAGAGTTGTACAGCATGGAAATTGACCCTTCGGTCCAACTCATCCATGCCAACCAGGTATCCTATTTGCCAGCATTTAGCCCATATCCCTCTAAACCCTTCCTATTCATATACACACCCAGATGCCTTTTAATGTTGTAATTGTACGAGTCTCCACCATTTCCTCTGGCAGCTCATTCCATACACACCACTCTCTGCATGAAAAAGTTACCCTTTAGGTCCCTTTTAAATCTTTCCCCTCTCACCTTAAACCCATGTCCTCTAGTTTTGGACTCCCCCACCCCAGGGAAAAAGACCTTGGCTATTTACCCTATCCATGCCCCTCATGATTTTATAAACTTCTGTAAGGTCACCCCTTAGCCTCCGATGCCCCAGGGAAAATAGCCCCAGCCTATTCAGCCTCTCCCTAGAGCTCAAACCCTCCAACCCTGGCAACATCCTTGCAAATCTTTTCTGAATCCTTTTAAGTTTCACAACATCCTTCCTAAAGCAGGGAGACCAGAATTGCACACAGTATTCCAAAAGTGGCTTTACCAATGCCTTGTACAGCCTCAACATGACCTCCCAACTCCTGTACTCAATGCACTGCCCAATAAAGGTAAGCGTATAGAACATAGAACATAGAACATTACAGCGCAGTACAGGCCCTTCGGCCTCGATGTTGCGCTGACCTGTGAAACCAATCTGAAGCCCATCTAACCTAAACTATTCCATT
>NW_025973898.1:0-3025 GCF_021869965.1 Rhincodon typus
AGGTCTAAATCTGATGCTGTCTGCCATGTCTCAATGTGTGTCAATCAAAACTAGAAGTGCTCAATCATGTTTTGGAGTCGAGAAACATGTTGGCATTTCTTAGCACATGAGCGTCTCATTCAGTCAACAACGAGAATGAATGGATTTACGGACTCTGATAAACCTCTTGATTCATGCTCTGCCACAGTCACTAATATTAAGGTGTACTCTGAAATCTAAGCCGTGTTGCAATTGAAACTGAGGTAAAGACAGTCAGACTACCCAATGACATGGTATCTATTTTTGTGATATCACAAAAAAGGCTGTATTTCCATAGTGCAGCGGTTATCGCATGCGGAATGCCCCCAGCATCATATCAGGCACAAGCAGGCTGCGCTGCTGCTTCATGTTACAGGCAACTTGCGTTGTTCAACCTTTTCACTGAAAGCGAATGGAAATTGTTATACCATTGCTGCTGTGAAATCAAATCCTGCATGAATCCTAATCGCAGTTATTTGCTGTGGTAATTGTGATGTGAAATTTTGTTGAATTTCTCTCATTTCCTTCATTTCTGTCCTGGAGCAGGGAACTGATGAGCCACCTTCTTGATCCGCTGCAATCGTTGCCGTGCAGGCACACCCGCATTGTTGATCAGAAGGGAAACCCAGCCTCTTTGAGACTGTGATTGCTAATCGCCACTTTTCATGGGTCATTCTTATCCTGTTCTTTTTTATTGCCTTATTTGAGCATTTTCTGAAAAGTGGTGTTGGACGAAACTCCCGGTATATTTGGAAGCGCAGTTTGGAATTGCGCCACTGCCACTTGTGCGAGTGGTTCGTGACACAAACAATTCGAGGCGTCTCACAGATAGAATTCATGCTTTGGTGTGTCCGCCTTGTCATTTTTGCTTGGGCTGCGCGTTAAGACCTGTCTGTTTTGGGCTTCGCTCGATTCGTGAGGAGCTAACACAGTTATCTTCTTGCAGCCAAAACACCTTGCGGATAGCAGTCGTTGGGGTTAAAGGCGAAGGAGCCCTTCGTACCTGGGTGGGCTCGAACCACCAACCTTTCGGTTAACAGCCGAACATGCTAACCGATTGCGCCACAGAGACAGACACAAGCAGGCCCTGCAAACAAACAATTAAACCGGGGTTCAGCAACTGTCGCGTCGTCCAGATGGACAGCGCGAAAACAGACACTTCGGTGCACCTCATCCATGCCGGCCAGATATCCTAAATTAATTTAGCCCCATTTGCCAGCATTTGGCCCATATCCCTCTAAACCCTTCCGATTCATACACGCATTCAGATGCCTTGGAAATGTTGTAATTTTACCAGGCTCCACCACTTCGTCTGGCAGTTTATTCCATACACGCACCACCTTCTGCACGGAAAAAAATGGCCCTCAGGTCGCTTTTAAATTTCTGCCCCTCACTTTAATTATACGCCCTCCAGTTTTGGACTCGCCCACCGTGTGATAAAGACCTTGACTACTCACCCTGTCCATATCCCTGATGATTTTATAAACTTCTGCCAGGTCGTCCCTCAGCCTCCGACGCTCCAGGGAAAATTGCCCCAGCCTTTTCAGCCTCACCGTACAGTCCGAAACCTGCAACCCTGGCAACGTCCCGTGAATATTTTCTGGGCAGGCCAACATGATATCTTTTATTTTTCAATAATCCCAATAACGCTGGACTACATCGATCTATTTGAAACAGAGATGTAAGTAAGTAGCTGTGTTCTTTAACACAGAAATGATAATGACAGTTGGTGTCGCGTGGATCATGAACCGATGTTAAAGAGCTGTAAATTTTGATGCAGTCAATTTCATAATCCAAAATGAGACTACAATGCATAGAGTCAGAGATCATTGAAACCTGACCGTATCGACAGAGGCCAGTCGGCCCATTGAAGCTGCACCGACGCTCGAAGAAAAGCAAAGTTTCTGGAACAGCTCAACAGGTCCGGCAGCAACTGTGAAGAAAACATCAGAGTTAACATTGCGGGTCCGGTGACCCATCCTGAGAACCGCGAAGAGCTTTCTGAAAATCTGCATTTCCCACCGCTGAACAATCTGGTCTGCACATCACTGCACAAGAGGGACAATTTCCCACGGCCAATTCACCAAACCAGCGGATGATGTTTTAGCTCGATGATCTATCCCATATCGCTGACACAGCGCTGTGATAAATTCCGGGAAGGGCTGTTGATCTATTTCATAGTATTCGATTTGCTGCGTGCATATTCATACAAGTGGTTCCAATGATCGAAAAGGATTAGATTCATCTCATTGAGCAGTAAGAAAGTTGTCGCCAAATGAGTGAGTGTAGGAGAAAACAAATCCGTCCATCCCACTTGTATCAGCTCCTGGGGAGATCGTGAGATGGCAAAGACGTGACTTCTGCAAGTTTGCAGCGTCAGTCCTTATCGCAATGCAAAGCATTTGATAGATTTGTTCCTGATTGAAGTGTTTACTGGAAGCAGGGAGCTGAGCAAGGTGTTGGGTAAACAGATTCAGTTGTGAGAGCCGAAATAGCAATTTCCTTTCTTGCAGTGCGAATGAGATTGTATAGCGCAGAGAATTTCGATATGTGTTCCCGATTACTGGAGAGTCCATAACCAGAGATCACAGTTTGAGGATAAGCTGCAATCCGTTTAGGTCTGAGGTGAGGGGCATATCATCACCAGAAAGCAATTAGCCTGAAGAATTTTGTGATACACAAAACGGTTGAAGCTAACCCCTTTGCAGAACACCTACGCTCGGTTCGCAATAAACAACTGCACCTCCCAGTCGCGAACCATTTCAACTCCTCCTCCCATTCCTCAGACGACATGTCCATCTTGGGCCTCCTGCAGTGCCACAACGATGCCACCCGAAGGTTGCAGGAACAGCAACTCATATTCCGCTTGGGAACCCTGCAGCCCAATGGTATCAATGTGGATTTCACAAGTTTCAAAATCTCCCCTCCCCCTACCGCATCCCAAAACCAGTCCAGCTCGTCCCTGCCTCCCTAACCTGTTCTTCCTCCCACCTATCCCCTCCTCCCA
>NW_025973898.1:3125-8796 GCF_021869965.1 Rhincodon typus
ACCTGTTTGTTTCCTCTCCACCTATCCTCTCCTCTATCCCTCTTCTACCCGCCTCCCACTCTCTCCCTATTTATTTCAGAACCCCCTTCCCCTCCCCCTTTTCTGATGAAGGGTCCAGGCCCGAAACGTCAGCCTCTCTGCTCCTATGATGCTGCTTGGCCTGCTGTGTTCATCCAGCCCTGCACCTTGTTGTCTCGGATTCTCCAGCATCTGCAGTTCCTACTATCTCTCTCAAGCTAAAACAACGATTAGTTTTATAAGAAAGAGTTAGTCATGGTTCTTCAGCTTCTAGGTACAAAAGGATCTGCGGTGAAAAGTGAAACAGGGTACTGAGTTGGGTGAACCCTATGATCATATTGAATAGTGGAGCAGGCTGGAAGGACCGACTGGCCTCTTCCTGCTCCAACGTCTATACAAAGCGACCTCGCACCGATCCTTGTGAAACAACACAACAAACAGATCATCAGTGACAAAAACACCCATCAGCGAAAACCCGTTGTTTCTTGCTACGATTTTATAGCCGATTGGTGAGATGCACTGACGCTAATTTCACTCTTCTTTGAGAGAAAAAAGTAAATAGCTGTGTTCTTAAACATAGAAATGATGATGACAGTTGGTGTAATGTGGGTCATGTCACGGAATGAGAATCCCTGTGACAGCGTGAATGTAAAGTTGTCTGTGAGGAATTGTTTTCCAGACTCGAGAACAGTGCACAGGGATTTTCCAAGAAGTCGTATTGAGACCACCTTTCTTCTGAACTGATGTTAATGAGCCGCACACTTTGGTGCAGACAAGTTCAAAATCCA
The DNA here is from genome assembly GCF_021869965.1 of Rhincodon typus. Classification (NCBI taxonomy): domain Eukaryota; kingdom Metazoa; phylum Chordata; class Chondrichthyes; order Orectolobiformes; family Rhincodontidae; genus Rhincodon; species Rhincodon typus. The sequence continues at coordinate 3,932 of NW_025973898.1, forward strand.
AAATGAGACTACAATGCATAGAGTCAGAAATCAAAAATGACTAGCACCTCCCCAGCAGGGAATTGAACCCCGGTCTCCATCTTACTTTAAATCTGTGGCCCCCTCGTGATTTATTCCTCCATCAAGAGGAAATGTTTCTTTCAGTTTACCCTATCAATATCCCTCCTTATTTTGTAGATCTCAATCTTGCCTCCTGTAAATCTCCTCTGCTCTAAGGAAAACAAACCAAGATTGTTCAATCTCTCTTCATAACTGAAACTCTTCAGCCCAGAACATATTCTGGTCAACCTCTTCTGCATCGTTTCTCGTGCAATCACATCCCTGCTATAATGTGAATTACAGAACTGCACATAATACTCTAGCTATAGCCGAATGAACAAATGAAGTAAATGACGCAGAAAATCACAGAAAATAGTCTATTTCATCGAAGTCTCTTTTGATCAATGCTGTACTGTGTCCTTTTCCTGAGTCTGATACTCCAGTAATCACTGGTGCATGTCAGGAAAAAGCTGCTCCATGATGTTTGGTCTCACAACCGCAGTATCTCATTGGATCGACTGGTTTGAAGGTCCCGTTGGTAAGCCTGGAGCACGTTCATTCAGCGACAGTTGAAGTAACAGGACAGACTGAAAGGTGTCAATGTAAAAATGAATGTTAGATTGCGCAGTGACCCAGTAAAGTGAACCGAGAAATGTAAAGGAGGTTTGGTGATTGTGGGAGGGAGAGAAATCTTCAAGAACTGGGCTTGAATTCTGATACATCAAACGTAGATACGCAAAATAGCGAGTGTTTGAGGGAAGAAAATCATCAGCTCGGGGAATATTTTCAAGTAAAAATGTTTGACATTTTGCTGCATTTCTGTAGCACCTGTCACAAGGCCTAAAAAAAGCGACAAACACTCACTGCCATGACTTGGATTCGAACAAAACCCCGACAACCACAACACAGAGGAGCAGTGTGACAGAGCAATACATGGTTCACCAAGGCAATGTGGAGAATGGCAGAAGGTATGTTAAGAGCAGTACCACTTACACAACAGGAATTCTTGCTGAACAGTGGACTGAGACGCGGGGACTCAGCGTGAGCTGAACTTTTAACTTTGATGCTTCCCAGGTGCAATGGAGATTCCATGATTCAGTATGTTGAAGGCTAAGATTGATAGTTTTCTACAAAACTTCAAGGACTCAGGGGATAGTGCAGGATATTGTTGTAATGTATTTTTCAATAGCAATTTAGCTTTACGTCGTTTACTTCATCAGTTCCCACACACAAGGAAGTAACCACTGCTGCAGACGATCATATAATCCCAGTTCCTAGGCCCGGAACCAAAGAAACTCAGTGCCCCAGCCGTGAAGATACAACCAGAAATGGGGATGGCACTGAGTGCGCGGAGCTACTCTGTGGCTCTAGTTAAAACTGAATCAGAGATAGTTGGAACTGCTGATGCTGGAGAATCTGAGATAACAAGGTGTAGAGCTGGATGAACACATCAGGCCAAGCAGCATCAGAGGAGCAGGAAGGCTGACGTTTCGGGTCTAGACCCTTCTTCAGAAATGTGGCTGTCGTGACACAATCGGCGAGCGCGCGGTCCTTCTGTGACGGTATAGAGGCGCGTGAAACACCGAGGCTGTGAGCTCCAACCTCACCCGGAGCAGCTTTTATTGACATGGAGCAGGGATTATTGGGGCATCAGGCTGTACAGAGCAATGTTAGTCAGCATGGAATTTGTTAAAAAAGACTAGCTTCTTTTGTTGGATCATGATCTGTCCCGGGAAAACGTTTCAATTATCAATCAAATTAGAGATTACTCCTCTGTCAACCGACAGATTGCCCCCGCCTGTTAAATTCATTGTTTGTATGTTTGTCTGTGTGTCTTTTAGAACAGAATTCCTATTCCATATCCATGACCTTTTCATCAGAACCAGGCAATTTTTCATGTGCTTGTCGCCACAGAGAAAGGATTTTGTCATTTTGGAAGGCAGAAGGGCGAGAACAGGATGATAAAGACAGAATGGCAAATGATAGCCTTCAGATGAATTTAAATGTCAATGTACATGATCAGGGGGATGTTACCATCCACAGACAAACAAAAATTAGGAATGTAACAAAAACAGAAATTTCTGGAGAAATTCAGTAAGTCTGACAGCATCTATGGAGCAAAAGCAGAGTTCATGTTTCCGGTTCAGAGACACTTCTTCAGAATTTTTTACAATGAGGAATGTAACTGCTGGATTAGCCTTTACCGAAAGATCAGAAAAATCATGAGTCTGTCCATCTGAATGAGTTGCTGGACTGCTCAACCCCTTTGTCTGACACTGTGTATGTTCATGATACGTTGCTGTTTGTGTTTGTGTGTGTGTGTCTGTTTCTGTCTGTCACATTCTGGTTGGCATGACACATTGGAATTGTACAAGCAGGAAGGCGTGCCACCAAGTGTGTTCCTATTCCAAAGCAAGAAGGAAGTTACAATCTATTTCAGTTGTGGGTTGCATGATAGATAATAGCATCGTGGCACAGTGGGAGTATGCTGGGCTTATAACCGAGAGATCATGGATTGAAACCATCCCTGCTTTTTACACAACAAACTGATGTTTGTTACCTGAGTAGTAGTGTTTAAGGTAGCTTTGCTCACATTGTCTCCGCATCAGCTTCTTGCTCCCAGTCAACAATTCAAACTGCAGTAAACAGCATTTATTCCAGCATGGACACACACTGTAAATATTACAAACACACACCAGCTGATACTTTTCCCCTTCACTCAATCCTTTCTTAAATGGAACTAACACTGGCATGATGGTCCGAATGCACTTCTCCTGTTCTCTGTCACTCTGGGATGATCTGAACAGTGACAGTTATTCTCTACAATGAAGCAATACAGCGGGGAGATAGCAGTGTAGTGGTGATATATCTCCTAGTAATCCCTAGGGACTGACCATGTCAGCTGCTGAAGTTTACACTCAAATGAATAAAATCTGGAATATAAATCTGATTTCACGAACAAAACCATGACTTTAACTTCCTGAAATCCCAGTCCTTCATGTCCCCTTGGGAGGGAGGTCCTTACCTGGTCTGGCATACAAGTGACTCCAAGCCCACAACAACATGGTTGACCCCAAACTGTCCTCTGACATCAGTTCAAGGTGAATTCAGGATGAACAACAAATGCTGTCCTGACCAGTGCTCCCCACATCCCATGGGAGAACAAGAAAGAACGAAAACACATTCACAGCAGGCAAGAACAGGCCTTGGTCCTGTGTGGACTTGAATTCACCTGATTGCCCAACCTGTATAGACACAAGAACACCCACACCACAGAGAAACCAGGGAAACGTGGGGACTGAGGGAAGGATTCAGTTACCCACTGAGGTGGAAACTCATTTACTCAGTGACACTGGGGAGATGCTGATCAGGAATGCCATGTGTGGGAACAGATAACTCAGAGAAACAACCTCTGGAGACATCAGCAAATTCACATATGACAGTAGGGGTTAGATTTTTTTGTTAGTCCCGACCAGGAATGAACCACGTCTGGATGACTTTCCAGTGGAGTTCTGAGGGTCACTCGACTTGAAACGTTACCTTTGATTTCTCTCCACAGATACTGCCAATTCTGTTGAATTTTTCCAGCAATTTCTGTTTTTTATTTGTTTCTGCTTTTTCCAGTGGAGTTCCATTGTTGTCTGATGTAGATCAATGATTAAAACCGAGTTGTATGGGCCATAATTTAGAAGTTTGCAGACAATACGCAACAATGTGTGATGTAGTGAACCATAAGGAACAAAGCCTGGGACTGCAGGGAGATATCAATCAGGTGGAAAGAAAAGAATGATGAACGGAATTCAATCCAAAGAGATTCATATTGAATTCAGGGAGAGTGAACAATGGAAGTGGGGATGCTGAGTGGTGTGGAGGTACAAAGACACCTTGGAGTGGACATTCACAAATTCCTGAAGGTGGTTGGACAGGACAATCACATGGTCAAGAGGGTTTTGGGATACTTTCTGTTCTCGACCACAGGCTGGAATATAAGATCAGGAAGTTGATGCGAGAGCTTTAGCTAACACCACTTCAGAGAACAGCTGGAAGACTGAGCACAAGTCTGGTCATTGCGTTAGTCAACTTTTAAAAAAAAAAATGTCATGATAGAAGATCCAGGGTAGAAACAGGCTTTTTGGCCCGTCAAGTTCACTGCACCACTCAATGAGATCATTATTGATACTGCTCCAAGTCAGGATGGTACGCACCCTGGAGGAGAACTTGCAGATAGTGCTGTTTTGATGCATTCTCTGCTCTTGTCCTTCCGGGTGGTAAAAGCTTGCAGGCTTGGAAAGTGCGGTCAAAGGAGAGTGGGTGAGTAACTGCAGTGCATTTGGTAGATAGTGCACTCTGCTGCCACTGTACCTCAGTAATGAAGGGAGTAAATGCTGGAAGTACTGAATGGGGCACCAGTTAAGTGGACTGCATTGTCTTGGATGGTGTCAGGTTTCTTGGTGTCATTGGAGCTGCATCCATCCAAGCAAGTTGACAGTGTTCTTAATGACAGACATTCTTAAATGATGCACAGGCTTTGGGGAGTCACAAGTTGAACTAATCACTCTGGAATCTTTTCCCTCTGACCTACTTTTGTAGGCACAATATTTAAATATCACGGCCAGTTCAGTTTCTCATCACTACTAGCACCCCAGGATGATGATAGTGGGCAATTCAGTGAAGATAAAACCATTGAATGTCAACGAGTTATGGTTAGATTTTCATTTCTCAGATTTGGTCATTAGTTGTTGGGACTTGGTGCAAATGTTCTTTGTCACGTAGCAGGCTAACTTCAATGTTGTCCAGGGACACTGCATTTAAATATCTACCACTAC
>NW_025973899.1:0-8796 GCF_021869965.1 Rhincodon typus
GAAGTGGAGGAAGCTGGTACAATTACAACATTTAAAAGTCATCTGGATGGGTATATGAGTAGGAACGGTTTAGAGGGATATGGGTCAAATGCAGGAAAATGGAACCAGAGGGATTTAGGATATCTATATTTAAAAATATATGAATGGTTACATAAAGGAGAAGGGTTTGGCGAGATCTGGATCAAATGTGGACAATTGGAACTAGCTGAGTGGACACCATGGTCAGCATGGGCCAAAGGGCCGGTTTCTATGCCGTATTATTCTATGACTCTACGGCAGGGACAAGTTGAACCAAAGGGGCTGTTTCCATGCTGTACATCTCTATGACTCTTATCTCTCTTCCCCAGTTCGATTTGATCTTTCTCCCTGCTCTTCTCGACAAACTTTAATTGTATGTGATATATGTGAATTAGGAGTGGACCATTTGGCCTCTCAAGCCTGTTCTACCATTCAACATGATTGTGGCTGATCTAATGGATTCACATTCCCTGACTACCCCTCCATTCTTTTCGACTCCCTTGTCAGTCAATAACTTATGTCCCTCTGTCTCCACCACTCTCTGAAGAGGTGATTCTACACAGACACAATCCTCACAGGGAAAAAGAAACATTCTCTTTATTTCCATCTTAAATAAGAAACCTCCTATTTTTACTACTTCCAACAAGGAGGCAGCTCACCACTTCCACCTCAAGGGCAGCTAGGGACAGGCAATAAATGCTGGTCCAGCCAGTGACGCCCATGTCCCGATAGTGAATGAGAAAGGTTCTTGCAAAGATCTGTAACTCGGGTTGTGGATGAGGTTGTTGACTTGCTCGCTGAGCTGGCTTGTTATCATACAAACGTTTCGTCACTATGCTAGGTAACATCATCAGTGCTGCCTCAGATAAAGCAATGTTGTTCTCATCCCCTAGGAATTTATATGATCTGGCCTATTATGTTGGGTTGTATCATTTCCGGTTCTGTTCTGCATGGGTTTGTATATGGACTCCAATTCCACATGTTTGTTGATTGAATATATAGAATTTATTTCATCATGAATCCCCACCATCTGGAAACAACCCCTTCGGCCCAACAAGTCCACACTGACCTTCAGTGCATCCCACCCAGGCCCAGAATTATGGGTTGAAAATGAGTCTTGTAGGAATTCTTGTGCGTGTCTGCGGTTGGCTTGAGCTAGGGTGGTCACATTGTCCCAGTGCACTTGGACAATGAAAGCCATCAATTTAACTGGGACAACGTGACCATCCTAACTCAGGGCAACCACACACACACACGGGAATTCTTAGAGGCCTGGTTTTCAACCCATTATTCAATCAACCAACATGTGGAATTAGAGCCCATATACAAACCCATGCAGAACAGAACCAGAAATGACGCAACCCAACTTAACAGACTGGATCATATAAATACCACGCAGAGTAGAACAACATCGCTTCATCGGAGGCCGCACCGATGATGTTACAATAAGTAGCCAGCTCGGCGAGCAAGCCTACAACCTCAGTGAATAAAAATAGACATCCAACCTGTCAAGTTCCTTCAGTATCTTGTATTTCAAGCAGATCACTTCTCATTCTTCGGAACGCCGATGTTTCGGTTTGGGACCCTTCTTCAGATTGCCTGCTTCCCTGTCAACTTTCCTGCTCCTCTGATGCTGCCTGGCCTGCTGTGTTCTTCCAGCTCCATTCTGTGTTATATCTGCATCTTGTTTGCAGACTTCTTAAGTCATTTTCATAACTTACTTTCTCTCTAATCTTTGTGTCATCAATAATTTGATCCTTTCATCCAAGTCACTAACATAGATTGCAAATAGTTTAGGCCCCAACATCAGTGCTAGTGTGGCACATTTTTGCCTACTTTAGTTTCTATTAACTAGCCAATTTTCTGTTGATATTATCAAGTTTCCCCATGGAGCATAGGCTCTTGTTTTGTGTAATGACTTTTGATAGTGACTTTTAAGTATCCCGGGCTTCCCCTTTAACCACGATGCTTGTTACTTCCTCAAAGAACTCTAATAAATTAGTCCAAGTAGATTTCCCTTTCAGAAACTATATTGACTTTACCTAATAGCATCAAGATTTTCTACATGCACTGCCGTATCTTCAGTAATAAACTCTGACAGATGTTAAGCTACAGGTTTTGTGGTTTTCCGGTTCTTGAAAAGAAGAATTATATTTGCTGCTTACAAATCTGATAGGACCTTTCAGGAATCTAGGGAATTTTAGAAAATTAAAATAATGCATCTACTATCTCAGCAGTTCATTTCCTTTAAGATTCTAGGATGAACTCCATCAGGACCTGTCTCTAGTTCTAATTGTTTTCTCTTTCCCTGGTGATTGTAATTGTTTTTAGTTCCTCTGTCTCATGTCTTGATTCACAAGTATTTCTGGGATGTTATTTGTGCCTTCAGCAGGGAATAGAGGCACAAAATATGTCAGCAATTCATTAGCCATATATTTATAGAGTCATATAGTCGTACAGAACAGAAACAAAATCTTCAATCCTAAATTAATCTAGTCCCAATTGCCAGTGTTTTGCCCATTTCCCTCTAAACCCTTCCTATTCATGTACCCATCCAGACACCTTTTAAATGTTGTTATTATACCAGCCTCCACCACTTCCTCTGGCAGCTAAGTCCATACATGCACCACCCTCTGTGTGAAAAAGTTACTCCTTAGGTCCCTTTTAAAACTTTCCCCTCTCACCTTAAACCTATGCCCTCTAGTTTTGTACTTCCCTACCCTGGGGAAAAGAGCTTGGCTATTCACTTTATCTATAATATGAAACTTTTCAAGATATCACTGTTTATTTTTCCAGATTCTCTAGCTTCCATAACCTTCTCCACTGTAAAGAATCTCACCCAATTCCTGCAGTTCCACACAACTTTATTGATCCTTTTTGTCCTACTGATTTCCCTCTTGAGTATACTCCTCATACCCTTATACTCCTCTAGGGATTCACTTGATCCCTGCTGCCTATATCTGATATAAGCCTCCTCCTTTTTCTTGACCACAGCCTCAATTTCTCTAGTCATCCTCCATTCCCTACACCTAATGGCCTTCACCTTCACACTAATAGGAACATATTGTTTCTGGACTCATGTCATTTTTAAAGGACTCACACTTTCCAACCATTCTATTATTTTATTTTGTATTATTATTTTCCCCAGGCCCCCACTCTAGAGGAGAACACTCTCTTTTTCTTTTCCTTTTCCTTTCCAAATGTGTGTAGAATCGCTTATCATTTTATATTCCTACCTTTCTCTCATGCACTGATTTATCCCTCATTCTTTGCTGTTTGTTATATTCTGTCCAGTGTTCTGTTAATACTTACAGAGTTGGAGGGGAGGCGATGGCCTCATGGTATTATCACTGGACTGTTAATCCAGAGACCCAGGTAACATTCTGGGGACCTGGGTTTGAATCCCACCACAGCAGATGGTGAAATTTGAATTCAATAAATGTCTGGAATTAAGAATCTAATGATGGCCATGAGTCAATTGTCCTAAGAACCCATCTGGTTCACCAACGTCCTTTAGGGAAGGAAACTGCCTTCCTTGCCTGGTCTGGTCTACAAGTGACTCCAGACCCACAGCGATATGGTTGACTCTGAACTGTCCTCTGGGCAATTAGGGATGGGCAATAATTGTTGCCTAGCCAGCAATGTCCTCATCCTGTGAATGAATAAAAAAAATTGATTTTTTTCTCTTTCCATTTAATGCTGTCTTTGATTTCCTTAATTCACCATGCAAGCTTTCCCTAAATTCTTCTTTCCAACTGGAATATGGTTTTCTAAGTCTTAAATGTCTGCCTCCACATCACTACCAACTTATCTTTTAAACAAATGTCCCAGTCTACTTTAGTTAGCTGTATTCATACTCTCATTATTGTCCTCATTAAATCTTGCCAACCAACACATTGTGCAGATGCTGTGAGTGGTGGAATATCCATTTTAAATAAAATAACAGCTCTTTGAGGACACTATAAGCAACATTAGCCAACTGAATGGGGGACAAATATCCTAGCAGGCCGATTTGCTTGTGCTGCTCAGGAGACTTTAAACGAGTTTGGGGGAGTGGTGGTGGGATGCTAAGCAGTCGCGAGAAAAGAGAGAAGGTTGAGATTGGTACCGTAGTCAAGGGGAGCAAGTTAAATAGACAAGACAGGCAAGAGCCTGGTAGAAAATGAGGTAAGACTGATAAATTAAACTGCATTTATTTCAATGCAAATGGCCTGACAAGCAAGGCAGATGAACTCAGGGCATGGATGGGAACTTGGCACTGGGATATCATAGCTATTACAGAAACATGGCTGAGGGAGGGACATGACTGGCAGCTTAATGTTCTAGGGTATAGATGTCATAGGAAGGATAGAAAGGCGGGGTAAAGATAGGAGGAGAGTGCCATTTTTGATTAGGGTCAACATTACAGCTGTACTTAAAAGAGGATATTCCAAGGGCATCATCCAATTAAGTTATTTGGGTGGAACTGAGAAATAAGAAAGGGATGATCACTCTGGTGGGACTGTACTACAGGATCCCCGATAATCAGCAGCAAATTGAGGAGCACATGTGTAAGGAGATCTCAGATATCTGTAAGAATAATAGGGTTGAAATGATAGGGGATCTTAACTTTCCAAACACAGACTGGGACTGCCATAGTGTTAAGGACTTGGATGGGGAGAAATTTGTTAAGTGTATTCAAGGAAATTTTGTTATTTAATACGTCGATGTACCTTCTAGAGAAAGAGCAAAAGTCGGCCTTCTCTTGGGAAAGAAGGCAGGGCAAGTGGCTGAGGTGTTAATTGTAGGGGAGCATTTTGGACCAGTTATCATGATTTTATTAGTTTTAAAACAGTTATGGAAAACAACAAGGCTGATCTGAAAGTTAAAGTTCTAAATTGGAGTAAGGCCAATTTTGATGGTATTAAAAAATGAGCTTTCAAAAGTTGATTGGGGATGTTTGCAGGTAAAAGGACGTCTGGTATGTGGGAGACTTTCAAAAACGAGATAGCGAGAGTCCAGAGACAGTATGGTCCTGTTATAGAGTCATAGAGATGTACAACATGGAAACAGACCCTTCACTCCAACTTGTTCATGCTGACCAGATATCTTAAATTAATCTAGTCCCATTTGCCAGCATTTGGCCCATATCCCTCTAAACCCTTCCTATTCATGTACCCATCCAGATGCCTTTTAAATGTTATAATTGTACCAGCTTCCACCACATCCTCTGGCAGCTGATTCCATACATGCACCACCCTCTGTGTGAAAAAGTTGCCCCTTAGGTCCCTTTTAAATCTTTCCTTTCTCAAATTAAACCTATGCCCGCTACTTTTGTACTCACCTATCCTGGGAAATAGACCTTGGACATTCACCCTATCCATGCTCTTCATGATTTTATAAGCTTCTATAAGAGTTTGATGGGCAAGGTTAGAAGGTTTAGGGAACACTGGGTGATGAGAGATATTGAGTCTCTGGTCAAGAAAAAGAAGGAAGCATATGTCAGGCATAGATAGCTGGGATCAAGTGAATCCCTGGAGGAGTATGGGGGAATAGGAGTATACTTAAAAGGGAAATCAGGAGGGCAAAACAGGGACATGAGATAACTTTGGCAAATAAGGTTGTGGAGAATCTAAGAGATTCTACAAGTACATTGAGGGCAAAGCAGTTACGAGGGAGAAAATAGGGTTCCTTAAATATCAACAAGGCTGTCTATGTGTGGAACCACAAAAAATTGATGAGGTACTAAATGAGTGTTTTGCCTCACTATTTACTGTGGAGAAAGACATGGAGCTTATAGATAGTGGGGAAATGAATAGTGATGTCTTGAAAACAGTCTATATTACAGAAGAGGAGGTGGTGAGGTCTTAAAATGCTTAAAGATAGATAAATCCTCAGTACCTGTTCAGGTAGCTAGGGAAGAGATGGCAGGGCTCCTTGCAGAGATATTTGTATCATCAATAGCCACAGGTGAGGTGCCAGAAGACTGGAGGGTGGCTAATTTTGTGCCATTGTTAAAGAAAGGCTACACGGAAAAACAAGGAAACTGTAGACCATTGAGTCTGACGTCAGTGGTGGGTAAGTTGTTGGAGGGGATTTTGAGAGATAGGATTTACATGCATTTGGAAAAGCAAGGACTGATTAGGGATAGCATGGTTTTGTGTATGGGAGATTGTATCTCACAAATTTGATTGAGTCTTTTGAAGAGGTGACAAAGAAGATAGATGAAGGCAGAGTATTAGACATTGTCTACATAGACATTAGCAAGGCCTTTAACAAGGTCTCGCACGGTAGACTGGTTAGTAAGGTTAGATCATATGGGATCCAGGGATACAAAATAGGATATAAAATTGTCTTGATGGTAGACAGAGGGTAATGGTAGATGATTGTTATTTGGATTGGAGACCTGCGACCAGAGGTGTGCTACAAGGATTTGCACTGGGTCCACTATTGTTCATCGCTTATACAAGGGGGAGGTGATGGCCTAGTGGTATTATCGCTGGACTGTTAATGCAGAGAGCCTGACAATGTTCTGTGGACCCAGGTTCAATCCCGCCACAGCAGATGTTTGAATTTTAATTCAGTAATAAAGAAAAGTCTGGATTTAAGAGTCAACAATGACCACGAACCCATTGTCGATTGATGGAAAAACCCATCTGATTCACTAATGTCCCTTTAGGGAAGGAAACTGCCATCCTCACCTGGTCTGGCCTACATCTGATTCCAGACCCACAGCAGTGTGGTTGACTCTTAACTGCCCTCTGGGCAATTAGGGGCAGGTATTAAATGCTGGCCTAGCCAGAGAAGCCTCATCCCATGAATGAATAAAAACAAAACAATTTGGATAATAATATAGAAGGTATGGTTAGTGAGTTTGCAGATGACAAAATTGCAGAATCAAAATTAGTGGTATAGTGGACGGGGGAAGTAGGTTATTTAAGAGTACAGAGATCTTGATCAGATGTGCCATTGGGCCAAGAAGTGGCAAATGGAGTTTAATTTAGATAAATGTGAGGTGTTACATTTTGGTAAGGCAAACCAGAGTAGGACTTACACAGTTAATGGAAAGGCCCTGGGAAGTGTTGTTGAACAAAGGAACTTAGGGGTACAGGAACATAGTTCCTTGAAAGTGATGTCACAGGTAGACAGGGTGGTGAAGAAGGCATTTGGCAGTCTTACCTTCATTGGTCAGAGCATTGAATATAGGATTTGGACATCATGTTACAGCTATACAAGACATCAGTGAGGTCACTTTTGCAATATTGCGTACAATTCTGGTCTCCCTGCTATAGGAGGGATGTTGTTAAACTAGAAAGGTGCAGAAAAAATTTACAAGGATGTGGCTGGGACTGGAAGGTTTGAGTTATAAGGAGGGGCTGGATCGTCTGAGACTTACCCGGAACATTGGAGATTGAGAGGTGACCTTATAGAGATTTATAAAATAGTGAAGGGCATAGATAAGGTGAATAGCCATGGTCTTTTTCTCAGGGAAGGGGATTCCAAAACATAGGTTTAAGGTGAGAGGGAAAAATTTAAAAGGGACCTGAGGGGCGACATTTTCACACAGAGGGTGGTCCATGAATGGAATGAGTTGTCAGAGAAAGTAGTAGAGGCAGGTACAATTACAAAATTTAAAAGACATTTGGAAGGTACGTGAATAGGAAAAGTTACAAGTAATATGGACAAAATGCAGTCAAATGGGTCTAGTTAAGTTTGAGATACTTGGTTGACATAGACAAGTTGAACTGAAGGGTCTGTCTCCATTCTGTATGATGCTATCACCCCATAACCGAGATAATAAACCAGGAAGTTTGCAGAATTCACTGTCAGATTGGATCAGGCCAGGCAGACATGCAAGTGATTTACCTCGATTGACTGGATTGAATAGGTGTTGCTGAGATGATGCTGCTAGAACCATAGATCGTTGTTTAGGTTGAACTGTTTTTAAGCAACCCGGCTCCGGGGGTTGGCTCAATCAATAGAGAGATTACAATACCTGACACTGCCTTTTGTAACACCTTTTCCAGGGCAGAAACCCATTCACATTGAATAACTGAACAACGTTAATTACATTGCTGTATCAAACTGCTGTAACTACATAAGAGCTTGCATGTCGGTTACCATGCTGATGCAGTAAACGATAGTATACAACTTTGTTTGGGATGACCTGGAGAACTGTATTTAAAGGGGCCACTTGAATCAGAGGTGCTGACATTCCAGAGATAACATCAGCACCAAGATGTCGGAACCTTGGGAGTGAGAAGAACAGCGTCACCATCAATTCAGCCAGCTGTAACCGGGATAGTATAAACGTCTTTACCATCTTGCACTTCAAAAGCAGATTTTAACCCAGTGTGAGAATTTAGTAACTAAAGAACTTTAATGAAGTTAGAAGGAAGGATGAGTTTCATAGAATTGCATGTATATGCCTTGTGTTTCAATGATAATACACCACTTCTTGTGGTAAGTAATGTCTCATTATTAGTGTGAAATGAGTCCTGGCAAGTAAGCAATAATTCAGACAAACAATGCTTACAAAACACTCCTTCATATTTGTTTTAGTTGAGCTAATGATACCAAGTGGGGAAGGATACCCACATGTGAACATAGGCAGAGGTAAACTAGATCTCAATGAACAATAAGTAGAAATATTACATTTAGGATACATGATGATCTCCTGTGAGACATCAGGCTTAACATAAGTGCATGCGAGATAACAAGGTGTAGAGCTGGATGAACACAGCAGGCCAAGCAGCATCAGAGGAGCAGGAAGGCTGACGTTTCGGGCCTAGACCCTTC
>NW_025973900.1:0-8796 GCF_021869965.1 Rhincodon typus
GCATTAATGTGCTAGCTGGCATGAAATACAAGAGTACGATGAAGTAATGGCTAAGACAGCCAGCTAATTAGAAATGTAAAGCAACATGATTGATGTATTGACAACTAATGAGGGTCTGCTTTCGTACCGTTAATGGATGGCATCATGGCGCTCTATAGAAATGATGATGAATAGACGTTAACCTATAATTACCCAGTAGGTGGAATTAACCTGACTTTTGGTCCTAGCCTATGCTACAAAAGAGAATTACAGCAGTCAAACTACCCACAAATCAGAAATAATATTACATTTAAAAAATGACAAAGTGCAATGTATCTAAATTTTACACCATTTGAAGAAAGTTTACTCTTTTGTTTTATCAAACTTTCTCCTCTTGTATTTGTATTCCCTCTCTCCTACTCGCTTGCATTTGAAATTTACTTCTGTATTGAACTAAAATTTCCTATGACTCTTGTCCCTCTACTTTCTGCTGTATTGTGGCAAAGATTCCAAACCAGACAGGCCTGTGCATTTTCAGACAAATAAATTATATCACAATATGTGATGTTTCAGTATAAATGGACTGGCCTCAGCTTCAGACACTGTCTGTGTAACGGAGTCAGTTATGTGGATAATGTACAGTAACCTCAGCGAGGACAGAACCTAGACTCCATGTGAAAGTCTGTGACATGGTAGCTATGTAAGTAGTTAGTGTCTTAAATAAACTTCAGATATCTGATTCAAGAAAAACCTGACTGACTATCTATGATATATTTTATGTGGACCAATATAAAACAAACCACAAATAGTATCATTTACACAATTCATTTTAGATAGATTGTCTATTAGCTGGCAGAAACAAACGTTAAAAATGGTCTTGATCTTTGTGTCAGAGAGTTCTAAGAACTCTTTGGACAAACTGTTGGAAGGGAGGGTGGAGGAGTTTGGAAGTGTGGTTTATGAAGGCATTTTGGCATGACAAACAGAAGCCTACAGTTATTAGTGAACCAGGCAGGATTTGTCATCATTAGTTTCAATAGTCAGAAAATATTCTGAGAGCCATTGGAATATCCTGTGAAATTAAATTCCTGTGAAATAAGAAAAAGATTAAGGCCTGAATCTTACCAGAAGTCAGCTAAGTACCACTTCTGGGGATTTCATGGGGAGGTTTCTCTCCGTGACTCCTAATGAGCTTTCTCACACTATTGTCCCGAACTTGCCTATTTACTCATGCACTACCCCACTGAAGTGCAACACTCTGTTCTCCCACTTAGTGTAGGCAGAAGTACTTGCTTTAGGTAGATGTACTTACCATTATCATAATATCCCAGGATTCTCAGCACCAGTGATATTATTGTGCGTCCAGTCAAATGCTAGCAGACTAGAGCTGCTCTGCACAGTTCGACTAACTTCTTCCAAGTATGACAGATAAGGGGTACATGATACCCTCATTTTGGACTAGAGGCCTGATCAATGGAGCAGTATAGATGAGGGTCACCTTCTACCATAGGACTGGTAGAAGAGGCCACAAACACCAGACCCTGCTAACCTGGCCTGACTTCGAGACTGAACTGGCCTGGATAGCAATGTTCCAGAGAGATGCTCTCACGATTACATGCAACATCTTCCCTCACTTGCTCCCACCCAGCCCAGCAACCCCACATGAGTAACCTTGCATGATCTTTGCACTGTTATTTACTCATTCAACACACCTCGCTACCTTTCTACATCTGCACCAATAATAACAGCTGAATGAGCCACTTGCATCTCACTCAATCCCTCCCTTTGCCTCCTTCTGGGAGAAAATGGCTCACAGAATCAGATTATGGTCAAGTGGCCAGCAGCAGAAATGGCTACTAGATTGGTTAAGAGCTACAATGAAGCATGCTGGGAATTTTGGTCAAACTAATTTAAACTCTGACCTCAGTTAAAATTGCAGCCAGGACATGATATACCTCTAGTTTCCATTGTTGATCAAATAAGGCAAGTGTCATTGTGGTCTCTAGATATGCTGGCACTACTATTACCTTACATGGAGCATGGAATATGCCATTTACGACTTAGTGTAAACATCTTGGAGTTTTTTTACCAGTATATTCCAGTGGCCAGGATCAAACAATGAGATCAGGATTTGATCAACTCATCGGCAAAGTGCCAGAAGTAATTCTGAAAAGGTGCACATATTCAGATAATTTTGTTTTGCTTTATTTATTGACATGTGTATCTTGTTACAAAATATAAAAGGCAGGAAACAGAAGAAATAAAGAAGAAGTGTCTAACTCTATGGTCCTTCTTGTTAAGTGCTCGATCATGGACCTGGTGACCAGACACGAGTCTCCTTCGTTTCTGGAACGAAAATCACCACACTTCAGCGCCATCTTGCTCCACCGACACCCTCACTACTAGGAGTCCTCGACAGACCTCACCAATGCAGATACCACTGATGCTGCCGGGTACCGCACTGGCCCAAAACCTGACTCGACCACTGCCACGAGTTGGTTTTGGGTCCACCTTTGTTAACGCAGCCACTGCTGATGCCACCAGGTCTTATAGTGGACCCAAACCTGCCTCCAATGCTGCCTCCTTGAATATGTACCAGACGCAGAAGCCATTGGGAATCCAAACCAGCCTCCGCCCCAGCAGCCAGTAGTTGGCATTAGAACTGTCTTGATTATGCAGAACCCGCCAGGAGACAAACTTGCTTCCATCACCACTGCCATGAGTCCGCGCTGCTGGGCCCACTCGAGTCCGCGCTGCTGGGCCGACTCGTTGCTGCCAATTCCATCGGCCTATCAAACTCTTCGCTAAAAGCTAAGTAGAATAAAATAGAAGAGAGAAAAAAAGAAAGAAACAAAAAAAATGGAAAGTGGACAGAGCAGATGAGCCCTGGGTTCAGAAGCCCTATCTCACCATCATCTTGTTCCTGTTAACAGAACAAAGAGATTTTCTAAAAGGACTTTAAGATCACATATGAGAAGCACTTGCTCTGATGTAATCTTCAGAGAGAACAAAGAGCAGTGAGGTGAGACTTAAACAGAGAACAAACTTGACCACCACTTCACTCAAATTGGAGTAGTATTTGATTTAAGTCAAACTTATTGAGTTAAAGTAAAAGTTAAGATTAAATGTGGCTTAAGTTCAAGTAAGGTATCGTTAAATAAAGTGAGTTTGAGTTAAGTTAAATGAAGTAACAAGTAAATGTTGCATTGAATATATGTTTTATATTTTGTATTGGTACTTCAAAGATTAAGTAAAGAAGGGTTAGTTTAATTAAATTCAGAATCATTTCCCTGCCTTTTGTCTGTCATGCTAGAGAAGTATGCCTTGGTAAAAGGCTGGAGTATTCCACTTCAGGCAACAGGTTGAAGAGAACGAAGACATGTGGTGTGGTGCCCAAATTTAAGCTTCTCACTCCCCTAAAACGAGAGGATTCTGGCCCACAGTTCAAATTATTCATGGCCTCCCACATCTCTTTCTTTAATCTCCTCCAGCCCCACAACATTATCTGTGCTTCTTTAATTCTTTTATTTCCAGTTTTAATTGTCGTACCACTGATGACTGTACCTTCAGCTACCTGGGTCCTGAGACCGAGATTTCCCTTCCTAAACCTTTACAACTCTTTCTCCTCCTTTTAAGATGTACCTTCAAACCTATCTCCTTTACTCAACTGCCCTCTATTTCCTCATTAGACTCAGCATCTGTTTTGCTTGACAAAAGTTCCCATGAAGCGGATTGGGAGGTTTTACTAGGTTAGGACTGTCATATAAATACTTAGTTATTATTTCTTTGTCAAAGTATTGGTGTTGAGACATCAACATTAAAATGTTAACTTCATTAGTAAAGGCACACTATTCTTTTCAAATGTAAGCGCAGATGTTTGCTTGATCCAAAAGCAATTGAAGCATTGAAAATCTGATTGTCCAAACAACACTCCCAAAAAGTGAGGTTTCAAGTTGGGAGCAGAATCCTGCAAAACCTTTGGAACCCTCTTTAGCTAATTCAATGCTTACCATTTGACATGGTTACTTCCATTTGATTTTTAATAGGGGCACATTGGCTATTACTCCCTTGGGAATGCTAGTTCTGCTCCTTAAAAGAATGAACCCATATTTCCTTGCATAAGATCAGGTGGTTTTACATAATACATGATAATGTTAATATTCCCAAATGTATTGTGAAGGTTTATTATTGACCTCACATATCACTCAGCAAAATCATCAGGAACTACCTAGCTCATATCGCTCAACTAGTTATAGGTTCAATCAAGATGTGGACATTTCCTGTTTCAGATGTTTTTGCGCTGAATTGGCTTTTAGCAGCTAAATATCACGTAGGACTGCACAACTGTGAGATAGGGAGAGGAACACTGACCAGGATTCTTGGCTTTGCTCACATTATAACAACTCCTGGCTTCGCATTGCTTTAACAGCCTCAAACGCAACTTTGGCAGCAGTAACACATCGCTGCTTCAAAAAGCCAGGACTCGCGGAGGGAACAAACAATGAACTTTGTCTCAATTTTTAAAAATATAATTTCTGAAATTAAAATGGCATTGGATGATGGTAACTTGTATGCTTTTCACTGTATTTTCGTAAATACAAGTGACAATAAATATCTATTTTAATCTATTCTATTTGCATCAGTCAAGAATCAGGTTATAAACTAATGAATGGCCAGAAAGGTTTGAGAGGCTGAGGCTTAACTGTGATGGCCAAGCATGTTGCATACTTTGTTAATACTGACTGTCAGGGTTCATGCGCATGCATTAAAACCGGAGACAGTGGAACCACTGTAATGAATAAATGCCTTTTGGACAGAAGAGGGTAAAGAAGAGAACTGCAGTCCGAATAATAATTAGCATTCGTTGAAGCCCACTTTTACTTTAACCTATGCCAGCTGAAGATTTTATATATTAACATATATGAAACATAACTCCAGAAAGGAATCTGTTCATAAAAAGATATTTGAAAGAGAATTTCTTTTCCCTATTGGCACAGAAACATTTGTGGAGAAACTTGAAGACAGACAAGGAATAAATAAATAGAAGGATATGTTGATAGGGTGAGCTGAAGAAAGATGGGAACCGAAACAATTGAAGATGCTGTAAATCAGAAACAAAACTAAAAATTGCTGGAAAAGCTCAGCAGGTCTGGCAGCACCAGTGGAGAGAAACTCAGAGTTAACATTTCAGATCGAGTGCTGAGGAAGGGTCACTCAACCTGAAACATTTAGTCTGCTTTCTCTCCACAGATGCTGCCAGACCTGCTGAGCCTTTCCAGCAATTTCTATTCTTCTTGTTGTCGAAGGAAGATGGGAGTTGACTTCCAAAAACCATGAAAGTTACAATAGAGCAGTTGGGCTGAATGGCTTAAGTTGTAAATTTTATATAATTGCCTTTCAATTAACAAATTGTTTTAATGATTTTGTTGACTCATTTGACAGACCCTCATGGAGAACCATGTGCTTTCTGATGAAAAACCGACACAAAATGAAACTGATTTTACGTTTTCAATCAGGAAGCTTTACAGTTGCCATTTACCTATCTAAATTTTTCCACTGCCATTTTGCACTGGTATTACTTTTCTCAGATTTCAATCTGCAACATTGGCACTTAAAAATTTTCCATTAATGAACAAACTACTTTCAAATTGTTTCTGTAGAGCGTGATATGAAAAGCTTATTCATTCATTACGAATCACTTCCATCTGGGGAGCTTTTTCTTCTCCTCTTTCTTTGTAACTGACCCATGTAGTGGGGTACCTTTTTTTGTAACCAAACAGGCTATCAGACCATCTTTGTGGATCAAACAAGCCTAAGTTTCAGCAATGCAGTTGTGTTCAGCAAACATATTTCACAATGATATTTAGCCAGGTCACCTCCAGGTACCACAGTTCAGAGCTGGTAAAAATCTATTACCGGATTGTAGTTGAACCTGTTTTAATGCCAACAAATATACATTACTGAATTGATGTGTTTTGGCATCAATCATTATGGACTGTATTTTCTTTTACAATAGAAATTTTTCACACCACCTTTACTATTGCTGCTTCAAAAGGTTTCCAGACATTGTACAGTGAAGGTTTTAAATGTTGCCTTTTGCAAGTAGAGATGGCTTATGATGCATATCAGAAAGCCCATCCAGCTGATTGCATCTCCAGCATTTGTCCTTCGATGTCTTGTTTTTGTTTTGTGACAATACACACTTTTACAAAATTTGAAAGTCCATTGATCGATAAAATGAATAATTTAAGATTCTGTGAACACAAATGTATGATTTTAAAGTTCCACATCTTAAACTAGGTAGATTAAAATTGATGCTCCTTTTTCTGCTGTTCTGAGTGACTGCATGTTTGGAAAAGTTGCAGAAAATATATTTACATAGTATGTGCTAAATATATATGCATACATGCTCATTCATCTCATTCATTCACTAAGGGCAAGTAACTTTTTAAAATCTACTTTCAGGGCATGAGAACAGTTGGTTTATAGCACTCATCCAGGCTTTGAGAGGAAATCCTTTATACTGCCGACAGCAGGTTATAGATGTGCTCTGATCTTAGCCTTGTACCTTATCATCTGCTTGATTGCAAGTGGTAAGGAACAATGTGCTTCATAAATATGGCTCCCAGCAATGAATTAATGAATTCTGAAATGGCATCAATCCCTCTTAACAGTCATTTTCACACCCACAATAGACCAGCAAGTGTACTGCCTTGTTCTGTGTTTTGCCTTTCAGCATATCCTTTCTGATGGAGCAGTTTTGCTTTAAAATTCATTGCTGAACTGAGATGTGATAATGGCTGCCTGGAGGTGCCCTGCATTTGCAAATTGATTTATCGTGACCAGTATTCAAACACTAGGAACTTAATTGGGATATAATCAGTGGGCATTATTTATATTTCTGAAGTGCAGACATGCACATTAGCAATTTGTGCACAATGATAGCAACCTCAATCCAAAGACTTCAGTATAAAAGGGTACTTTTTAAAACATGAACTATTGAGGACAATGGTCCTTCAACATAGAAAATATGAGTCATTCATTTGTATAATGTGCTATTTGTGCAGGTTGCTAAACAGAAGTTAGGAGACAACTGCTCTCCTTGATCATTCCTGTGATGCTACATGATTGCATAATTTGAAACCCCTCAAAATATCCAGAGAGAGAAAGAAAAACTTCTGAGCAGAAAATTTAGGATATCTAGTCAGAATGGACAGGTTGGACCAAAAAGGTCTGTTTCCACTCTGTACATCTTTATGACTAAATAAATGATAAAACTCCTAAGCAGACATGATTTTAAAACTCAAGCGTGCAATGAAATCATGCTGAAAAAGATGGAAGAGTAACAAAATTGAAATGAATCAAAGAAAATGGTGTATTACATTTTGGAATATCGCTGCACTTGCTACATAAAGCAATACAGCAGAAACAAATATTGCAATCTTGTGCCTTGTCATGCAAAGAGCAAAATGTACTATAGAAGTCAATGTTTCAAATTAAAAGGGATTTTGTTTTGTTACTGTTTTAAAAGGGAAAGTATCTTTTCAGCCAAGGTGAATTTTACTTTTTAAAAATCACTTTATTGACTGCCTGGTTGATTGTTAATAAAATTTTTCCTCTCACTTACTCTAAACAGTTATGTTTATTATTCCATACCTGCTCATTGGCATAACTTTTTCAGCTACAAATTGACAACAAGTCAATGGCCCTGCAAACTGACAGTCACTGGGCTTTACATTCTCTGTATGAAACATTTACGTTAATGGGAGAGAAATTAAGATGTGCTTTACAGAGGAATAATCACCTATCCATGACTCTTAACAGGATAATTATATAAGCTCAGCCCAGTTGGGTTACTTTCATCAGGGGTGAATATTTTAAATGATGTAACAAGAATTATGTAAGAAACCGTTACAATAATGAAATAGTGAGTAATGAAATGTAGTTGTGGTATCTATCAATTTCCTATTTAAGTAACTTTTCTTATATAAAATCCAAGGGTGAAAAAGCATTCAAACAAAGATGTTTCAACATGAGTACTATCTGCACATGACACAGATGACTGGTTGAAACGGCATGGGAAAAAAATAGCAAGTTAAATTGCTCTATCAGGGAAGTATTTTACAAAGGTTCAGGCTGCGAAGCAATGACACTTCTCTCATAATAAAGGCAGCTTTAAAAAGGAGATATTTCTGATATATGGCTGAGTTAAAGAACAAGGATGAGGACCAGTCAAGTAGAGTTACACATATTTAATTCAGCAATGTCTTTGATATTCTGTAATTGCTGTGTGTTACCATGAAACTGGGAGGACAGCAAGCTTTAGCGATTACACTTTACCCTCTTCAAATAAAAGGGTCAGCAAAAATACCAGCAACATTCTCAGATATGTGAAGGCGCCTGAAGGTACTCTATGAAAATAATGCACTGCTGCACCTTACAGTTCTTCGATAGCATCCTCTAAACCCATGTTTCCTATCGCCTTGAAGGACAAGTCTAGCAGGTACAGCATACACCACAAGTGCAAGTTCCTAGTTACACCAAACTGATTTGAAACCATATTGTCATTTCTTCTTGAGTGCTGGATCAAATTCCTGGCAATCCCTCTCTCCCTAACAGCACTACGTACATTCCGAGGACACCAGTGGATCAAGAAGGCAGCTCACCTCACCGTTACCAAGTCAATTAGGGGAGGATAACAAATGTTGGCTTTTTTGTTAGTGACAACTGCATACCCCAAGCATGAACTAAAAACAGTCTTCACTGTTTGGAGATAGTAGGAACTGCAGATGCTGGAGAATCCGAGACAACAAGGTG
>NW_025973901.1:0-8795 GCF_021869965.1 Rhincodon typus
TGTGTTCATCCAGCCCTGCACCCTGTTTTGCTATGATGTCTACTTCTGGAATCCGAGTTAAATAAACTAGTCCAAGGTGTTAATCAACCCCTGATCAGCAAATGACTATTGGACTCTAATCATGAACATGACATGAGCAATAGCAATGGAAAACATTGTGTTGATGAGGCCTTTTGTACATGAACAGTCAGCCAGCAAATTAATCTACAGATGAAACACATGGTTGGCAGTCATAAATCATACTAGAGGGCATTTGACAACCCTCAATGTCTGTTTGGTATAACATTGGAGGGTGTTAAAATAAAATTGTTTGCTGGTAAGGAGATAAATCCTTATTGAGCGACCAGTTTGGTTTACTTATTTAAAACAGATGTGTGCCAGATAAATAGCAAGCAAGGAAAGGTAAAA
Source organism: Rhincodon typus (assembly GCF_021869965.1). Classification (NCBI taxonomy): domain Eukaryota; kingdom Metazoa; phylum Chordata; class Chondrichthyes; order Orectolobiformes; family Rhincodontidae; genus Rhincodon; species Rhincodon typus. Next base: position 409 of record NW_025973901.1, read on the forward strand.
AAAACTCAGAAAATTCCGCAGTTTAAATTGGGACACAGTAGACTTCCTAACAAAATTTAAAATATTTAAACAGCATTTAGAGCTCTGGTGTTTAGATTTATGTAAGATGCCAAAAAAAGGCCTTTGAATTTGTTTAGCAATTGGGATCAAAGGCCTACACAGATTTTACACATCAGAATTAACAGCTGAGGAGTGAAAAGAACTCTAAAAGATAATATTGTCAACGTTAGAAGACCCAGTCAGAGACAGATTAAGTTTCTGTATTCATTGATTGGAAATCAGGTAATATAAACAAAAGCTTACCAAATTCATGGATCACTTCATCAACACATGCAGAAAAAAAGACTCATTATGTGATTTTTCAGATGTGGAGCTTGCAAACAAATTCATGTTTCACCCAGTGACCCTTCTTCAGAACTGATGTTAGCTAGAAAAATGTTGGTATTTACGCCTTTTAAGGATAAAATGGTTATGCTTTGGGTGTCCAGGGATGTGCAGGGTAAGTGGATTAGCCATGGGAAATGCAGGTCGCAAGGATGGGGTTGGGGGGTTGTGGGTCTGGATGCTCTTTGGAGGGTTGGAATAGAGTCAATGGGCCAAATGGCCTGCTTCCACACTGTACGGATTCTATGATTCTATAATTGCCTCCCTTCCTTTATTCAACCCTGCTCTCTGATGGTCAAAACAAGGTCAATTTTAAAATAAAAACGCCTTGAATCATATTTCAACCGGAGTTTCTTTAATTAAATGAAAAGTGAGCTTATTAGCTACTAAGCTGTGAGAAAAGGTATTAAAACAGGACATACGTGCAGATTAGAGAGGCAAGTCCAAAATATAAAAGTAAAATAAAAATATCTTTGTCTTGTCTGTGAGGAATAGATTGTGAAATGTCATGGTCTTTAAGGTGGGTGATTCCAGCAATGTTGACTTTGGAAGTTGAGTAGTTGTTTGGAGATTCTTGGTTCTTTAGTCAGCTAAAAGGAGTATCTTTGGTTTCCTTCAACAGTGACTTTGCTAATGACTTATTTTCTGCAGAGTGTGAGAGACTTTGTTCCATTTTTATCTGCTTTTGTGGGTGTCTGATGAAAGTTCCTACTCAGCACGCTTTATCACAGTGGATTTTGAGCCACAAACCGGTGCACTAGCGCACCAGCTCTCTAGCTCACTAGCACACAGAGACCAGGAGTTACTGGTCCTTTAACCCCTTTTCTTATGTGTTCCTGGAAGGAAATATTCCTTTCCCTCAGAACAGCCTTTCTTTCAACTCATATCTTGTCCTCATTGCGGGATGTAATCCATAGGAGACCAGAGTTTATTCTTTGCAAATGGCAACTCTCTCTTTGAAATGGGCTTCCTCCAGTGTCATAATGATGCCACCGGCAAACTGGAGGAGCAGCACCTCATATTCCGCCTTGGGAGCCTACAGCCCAATAGCCTAAAAGTGGATTTCACCCATTTTAAAATCTCCCCACCCCATGACCAACCCTGCCTCTCATCCCCACCTCCTTGACCTGACACAACCTGTCCATCTTCCCTCCCACCTATCTGCCCCTCCCACCTCACTGACCAATCCCCACCACTCCCTACCTGCACTCACCTATCACCAATATCTAATCTACTGCATTTGCTGGTCACAATGTGGTCTCCTCTACACTGGGGAAATGAAGCATAGACTGGGTGACCACTTTACAGAACACCTATATTCTGCTCACAGAAATGACCCTGAGCTTCCAGTTACCTGCCACTTCAACACACCACCCTGTTCCCTGGCCAATATCTCTGTCTCAGGCTTGCTGCTATGCACCAGCAAAATTTAGTGTAAGCTGGAAGAACAACACCTCATTTTCTGCTTGGGGACCCTGCAGCCCTCTGGCCTCAATATTGAGTTCAATAACTTTAGGGCTTAAACTCTCCCATGTCCTAGACACCAACCCCACACACCAGGCCTTGTGATCACATAGTCTGCCATTACACACTATCCATTGTTAGCCACTAACAGTCACCTTTAACAGCTATTCACCATCCTAGCCAGATCGTTATCCGATCCTTTGTCTGTCCAACTGCTCTTCTCTCTCTTTGGGCTCTATGCCCAATCACCTATCACTAACCTCTTACCCCTCCCCCCACCCTATCTTCTGCATAAAAACCGACAATTTCCTAGTTACTATCAGTTCTGAGGAAGGGTCACTGGGCCTAAAACATTAACTCTGCTTTCTCTTCACAGACGCTGAGATTTTCCAGCAATTCCTGTTTTTGTTTCTGATTTACAGCATCTGCAGTTCTTTCCATTTTAATCCAGAGACCTAATCTAATACAGTGGGGGCATCAGTTTCAATCCATCTCAAATGGTGAAATTTAAATTCAGTTAATAATCAGCCTGGAATATGAAGTACGTTTCAATCATATCACATGACAACCATCACTAATAATTGTAAAGACCCTGCTGGCATTACAAATGCCCTTAAGGACAGGAAACCTGGCCTATGCGTGTGTCCAGGTCCTGCAGAAATTAGGTTAACTGTTAAGTGTCCTCCAAAATGACCAATCAAGCTGCTCAGTTCAAAGGCAATTGGGAATGGGCAACAAATGCTGGCCTTGCCAGTGACGCCCACATCCCATGAGAGGAGACTATACTGTCAGAGATGATGTATTTTGGATGGAAAATTAAACTGAGGGTTTTCTCTCCTCTCAGATTGATTCAAATGATTGTGCAAACACTTCCAATCAAGAGCAGGGCAGTTGTGTCTGACGTCCTGGCTCACACTTATTCCTCTAAACAAAAAATCTGTTGATTTATTGGCTTCAACAGATAAAATAAAATTTGTTAATGTGGAACTTGAAATAAGAAAGCAGTTCTTGGTAAATGTTAATTCATCCACAAAGAGTTCATCTTCACTTCTGCTCATTCCATCAGTATCCACATACTGAAAAACCACCTCTTTCCTTTACTGTTAATTGGGAGCTTGCTGTGCACAATAGACTGTGTACATTACAATGGGTGCTTGGTTATTTGTTCATGCAGTGCTTGGAGGTAGGTCTTTGGCTTAATTTTTTCTGATTTTTCATCCAGAACTATTTTATGTCTGAGATGGTTCACCATGTCTTCTATTCTCAGGAGCATGTTACGGAGCAAAGGCTCAAGCCTATGTCAGCTGGAACTGGGATCATACCATCACTATTGGCATTATCCTGAACCACTCACTAACCAGCCATGCCAACCAACCTCTACAAAGTCTGGACTTCAAAAACCTTGCCGGCAGACCTGAGACTATGAAAGGTATATAAATGCAAGTCTTTCTTTTTATGATTTATGTTTTGTGCAAAACTATTTCTAAAAATATTCAGCTGATGATTAATGTCATTTTGGAGTTTTATATCGACTTTAGCTTCCAAATTGAGTTATTGTAATATGAGTCTGTGTACAGTGTCTTATTGATATGTGGATGGCCTCCTGTGAAAATGCTGGTGTGGTATGAATGGTCCTAAAATCCTCTTATTGTAACATAACATCCTCAGCAACAATTCACTGCAACTATGATCATCCGTAACATCTGATCCATGATAAAGTCTAGAAAATTGCTGTCACAAGATCCTTATTACATTTTGGGACAAATATGCTTATAAGCTAAAAAATTCTGTACAATTCCAAATGGGTGAAGGAACAGAGAGAGACCATGTACAAATAGTTCATGGTGGTAAAGCAGACTGAGAAAGCATTTAAACAGGCACACAGGTTTTATAAATAAGGTGCAAAATTAAAAGGTTATGACGAACTTTTATAAACCCTGGTTTAGCCTCAGCTTGAGTATTGCAAACAATTCTGGGCATTGAACTTTAGGAAGGATGTGAAGGCGTTAGAGAGGATGTGAAAAGATGTAGGAGAATGGTTCAAAAATGAATGACTTCAGTTACAGGGAAAGATTGAAGAATCTGTGTTCACTTTTCTTAGAAATAGTAAGATAGAGGAGAAATCTGATAGAGGTGTTTAAAATGACAAAAGGATGAGATAGAGTTGAAAGAGAGAAGCTGTTTGCATTGGTAGAAGGGTTGAGTACCAAAGGATTCAGATTTAAGGTGATCAGCAAAAGAACCAAAGGTGACTGGTAGAAATATGTTTTTAGGCAGTAAGTACTTATGATCTGGAATACAATTCCTGAGAGCTTGGTGGAGGCAGATTCAATTATAGCTTTCAAAAAGGAATTGGATTAAAACTCAAAGATAAGAAATTTCAAGGTTATAGAGAATGCCATTAGACAATAAGGTCTTAGAAGTTGGCACCAACACAATTAGTGAATGATATTCTTCAGTGCTACAGCTGTTCTATAAGTGTATTGTTGTAGAAGTAAGTTTAACAGTATCTGTTGTACCCTACCGTGTGATTAGGTTTTTAATATTTCTCTGCAACAATTTGTTGCAAGTGTGCACTGATATCATTGTTTCTAGGTAACCTGGGCATCTGATGCCTGAATGAATAACTGTGCATCAAATTAATTAATCGGAATAAAGGATTGTGAAATTAACAGGCAAAGACCCAGAAGGAGAGAGTTTAATTTGGACAAATGCGAGATATTGCATTTTCGTAAGACAAACAAGAGCAAGAGTCATACAATTAGAAGTGGGGTCTTGAATACTGTTGTAGAACAGAGAGACCGAGGGGTTCAGGTATATAATTGTTTGAAGTTTGCGTCACATGTAGGCAGGGTGGTTAAGTTGGTGTTTAGCACGCTTACCTTCATTGCTCAGACCTTTAAGTGTGTCATGTTGAGGTCATTGACGATGTTGGTGAGGCCTCTTCTGGAGTTTTGTGTGTTGTTCTGGTCACTCTTTTTTAGGAAGGATATTGTTAAATTGGAGAGAGTTCAAAAAAGATTTGCCAGGATGTTGCCAGGAATAGAGGGTTTGAGTTATAAGGAGGGTCTGGATAGGCTGGGACTTTTTCACTGGAGGGTAGAATGTTGAAAGGTGCCTTTATAGAGGTTTATAAAATCATGAGGTGAATGGCAGGTGCCTGTTCCCTAGCATGAGGCATTTTAAGACTCAGGGGCATATTTCTATGGTGAGAAGAGAAAGATTTATAAAAGACAGGAGGGGAATTTTTTTTATGCGGAGAGGAGTTCGTGTGTGGAATGAACTTCCCGAGGAAGTGGTGGATGTAGGTACGGTTACAACATTCAAAAGACACTTAGATAGTACATGAATAAGAAATGTTTAGGGGGATATGGGCCAAGTGCAGGCAGGTGGGACTAGTTTAATTTGGGATTACGTTTGGCATGGACTGGTTGGACCAAAGGGTCTGTTTCTGTGTTGTATGATGAGATGACTCTATAGTGGATGTATATTAAAGGTGAGTGATTGAAATCCCAATTTAGACATGCAAAAAGCGCAGAAAAAGTGGAAAATGGTAGACAAAAAGTCAGAAAAAGTAAAAATACATAAAACTAGCGTCTTTAAAATCTCCGACAACAATTAAAATTTGAAAGGGATTAGATACCATGCTTATAATTGTTCATTTTCAGTGGCAAAGAGATTAGTTTCTAATAATCAGGCTATAAAAAGCATGTTTAAATTTGAAAGAGACAAGATTTTAACTTTCTCTGGTGACTTTAGTTCACATTGCTATATTAATACAGTAGCCTCAGGTCATTCAATGGATTTAAATGGTGAGACAGTCTCTGAAATGCTACTTTTATGGAGCTAACAGTGATAGTAAGTTCAGCATATTGCTATTTAACTGTACATCTGGCTCTCAAACGAAGTACCATTAGCACAAATGTTTTGAGAGCAAAATCTGGCCCAATGTCTCTTCAATGAAACATATCCAAGACAATATACTTCCTTCTTATCCCTCCCTATAGAAGACATTTGCTATAATGTATCTCTCTGCAACATTACCTGCATCATCCATCTCTACATCACCCTTGCTGTAACTGCTCTTTGAGTGCACTGTGGCAAGAAAGGGTCTACTTGGAGTAATTCATTTGCATTATTTTAATTGAGATAAATTGTGACATGACCTAGATTTGCTGAGAGCGGTTAAGGATTTGTACTTTCCACTCAGTTTATTGTGAGTTAGGAATGAAACCTGGAAACCAGACAGTCAGGAAACTGTCCCATTTCCAATTGTCTGAGTCAGGGTGAACTGTATAGACATCAGGCTCAATCTAACCATCTTCATTATTTCATCTTACTCTCTGAATGTCTAAATTATTGTGAGGAATTGCCTCAGCAATGTCACCAAAACCATTAAAACTACCCAAGTTGGATCATTCATTGACTCTTTGAATTGCATGCAGAATCATGGAGTCATACCACACAGCCCTTCCTGTTATGCCAGTGATTTTATTCATTTGTTGGATGTGAACAATGCTAACAAGGCCAAATTTATTGTCTATAATTTTGAAAAGGTGGTGGTGAGCTATCGTTTTTAACCACAGCAGTCTATTTAGCGTAAGTCCACCTACAGCACTGTAAGGAAGGACTTCCAGGATTTTGACCCAGTGACCTTGAAAGAAATGTATTTCTTGGGGGTTTGATTAACTCAGTTGGCTGGATAGCTAGTTTACAATATAATAGAAGGCAACAGCATGGGTTCAATTCCTGAACTGACTGAGGTTATCATGAATGTGTTTTCTTCTCAACCTCTTCCCTTGCCTGACGTATGGTGACCCTTAGGTTAAACCACCACCAGTTGTCTCTCTCTAATGACCTTACCTTTATATTTCCAGATTAGGATGGTGAGTGGTTTGGAGGGTCACTGAGATATGGCGATATCCTCCTGTGTTAACTGCCCTTGTCCTTTTGGATGGTAGAGATCACAGGTTTGGAAGGTACTGTCAAAAGAGCCCTGGCAAGTCACTGCAGTGTACTGTGTATACGGTCTACGATATTGCAACAGTGTGCTACGGGATGAGGAAGAGAATGTGTAAGCTAGCGCATGGGGTGTGGAGCAAGTGAGCTGCTTTGTTCTGAATGATATTGTGCTTCTTGAACGAAGTTAAAACTGCGCTCATCCAAACAAGTAGAAAGTATTCTACCACATTCCTGACTGGCTTTGTAGGTGTAGAAAGTCAGAAGCCACACAACACCAGGTTATAGTCCAACAGGTTTATTTGAAATCACAAGCTTTTGGGGCACTGCTCCTTCATCAGGTGTGCTCTGAAAGCTTGTGATTTCAAATAAACCAGTCAGACGATAACCTCGTGTCATGTGACTTTTGACTTTGTCCAGCCCAGTCCAACACTGGTACCTCCACATCTTGCATAAATGTAGAGTCATGAAAAGGTCAGAAATTGAATTATTTGAAGCAGAATTCCCAGCCTCTGACCAGCTATCTCAACATTTCACCCTGTTCTTGAAAAACTTTCTTTATCAAACTTAGACAACAAGGTGTAGAGCTGGATGAACACAGCAGGCCAAGCAGCATCAGAGGAGCAGGAAAGCTTAAGTTTCGGGTCTGGACCCTTCTTCAGAAAGTCTTGGCCTGCTGTGTTCATCCAGCTCTACACCTTGCTATCTCAAAAGTATCTGGGACATTGGATTGCGTGCAAATGGAGTGTAACATTAACGAAATGGGAGCTCATAGTCAGCCACGCAAAAATCCAGAGTAATTCAATCAGTCCCTCAAGCCTGGTCTGAGGAAAATGCAGGTGAGATCATCAGTGTGTCACTCAGTTTCCCATACGGTATTTTCAGACCTCACCAGGAATGGGAAAATGGCAAAATCTCTGGCACCAGCTGGTATACCAGCTTTTCAATGTGCTCCTGCTGCAAGCCATTTCTGCCAACATCGCTACAAACCTGGGCAGGGCAACCTGCTACCATGAGGCAGGTGGTCAGTTAGAGTCATTAAGAGCCAAGGTAAAATATGGCAAACCATGGAAACCTGAAACAAATGCAGTGAATGCCAGACAAATGCAGCAGGACTTGCAGCGCCTGTGGCGATAGAAACCCAGTTAACGTTTTGGGTTGAGTATGAATTTTCTTCAGAAAGGTTTTGGAAAATGTTGCTTTTTAAATTTTTTGACAGAGGCAGAGGTCCAGTGCAACAGACAATGGGGTTGGTGGTAGAGAAAAAGAGATGCTAAAGGATGTAAAGGAAGGTGTGGAAAGAAGATACCCAATGTTTAGTTGTATTCTTGTTAGAAAGAAATGCAGAGAAAATCATATTTGATTTGATTTATTGTTGTCACATATACTGAGATACAGTGAAAATATTGCTTTGTGTGCTATCAGCCCAATCATACCATATCAATACATCAGAGTAACAGAGCAGGATGTAGAATATGGTGTCACAGATACAAAGAAGGTGCAGAGAGAGATCAATTTCAATATTTGAGAGGTCCTGATAACAGCAGGGAAGAAGCTGTTCTTGAATCTGTTGGTACATG
>NW_025973902.1:0-8795 GCF_021869965.1 Rhincodon typus
CAGGAAAGCTGACATTTCGGGCCTAGACCCTTCTTCAGAAATGCCCCATTTCTGAAGAAGGGTCTAGGCTCGAAACGTCAGCTTTCCTGCTCCTCTGATGCTGCTTGGCCTGCTGTGTTCATCCAGCTCTATACCTTGTTATCTCAGATTCTCCAGCATCTGCAGTTCCTACTATCTCTGAAACTCCTTTAATCTATCTTGTTTGATTAAATAAAAAAGTTACATTTGCATTATATAATCAACAGTTTAACCGCATCAATGTAAAATTTATTTGCTGGTGCAAGTAACTGAAGCAACTGCTCTCTAAGACATCAAAATATCTGCTCAGAACGGTTTAACAGCAACCAAATCTGACAAATCCTTAAACTACTTATTGACATCAAAAATCAAACCAAACGAAAAGAGTTAACTTTTAAATGCTGATCATACCAGTGATATTTTTCTTTCCATGATTGATCATATATTATTAATGATCTACAGACCCTGTATATGTCTGCTGTCCACCAGGTAAATTTCAGCAATAAGAAACAAAACTGAGTTATGGAACGTTGGCAAAGGTGCAAACCGTTTGCAGAATCTGCCCTGTTTGGGCAGGCGTAATGTTCATGCCACAAACTCAAATAGGAAATGGAACAACTTTTAATATTTCACAATAAGGTATAACTGTGCTATTCTGAATAAGGAAAATATTTCAGAGCTTGCTATATTTTTGAATTGCGAGTTTATATTACATTATATTCAAGCTAAATAATGCTATTTTACAGAGGGCTGTTTAATATCCATATCTGTATTAACAAGAGAAAATGAATTTTTAAAATTACATCAAAGTATCACCAAAGTTTCTTTGATCATATTTCACTCTGCCAATTTCTGCTAACTCCGTTATTTAATATAAAGCTGTTTTTAATAGCCCTTCAAATCCTTCAAGGCACAATCCATTGAATATTGATAATGGGCCGAATGTCCTGATATCTGGATCGTCAGAGACCAGAAAAATGACTAAGATGCGGAACTCTGGAAGCATGCCCCTACAAAAGAATTGCCTGGGAAAATTTGACTTCTAATGGGCAATTTCTCAACTCCCTGTGACCCTTTACAAATACCTCCAACTCTGAGTTAGAATCAGAGATTTGTGTCAGATCCGAAATGCTTATCTGAACAGATAATCAGGAAATGGTAGATAGATTAAAATCTAGTCTAACTGTTGGCCCCAGTCAACTTGCTGATCACTTGACCATCTGACTCCCTCCCCCCGACCACTCACTCATCCACCTGGATCTCACCAATCCAAACTCTGCCACCCTGTAACAGCTACCCACCTATCCTCAAACCACATATCTACCTCCATCCTACCCATTTATGCACCTTCCCCCACCTATCTGCCTCAAGCCACTGCTAAACCTATCCATTTACCCCATTAGCACTTTACCCACTGTTCCATTTATCTTATACACATTTAACCATTTACCCACTTTGCCCACCTCATTCCCCCTCCCCAGTTACTCCCTCCACCCATTTATTTCCTTCATATTTACACACTTACCCACCTCACCTACTTCATCACCCCACCCATTTGCACAAATACCCCCTCTGCCCCATTCCCTTTCCTACTCACCCTTTTACTAACATTCAAACCGTACCTTTATAACTTAACGTATAGCAGCTGATGCTGTTAAAAACATGAGTGTGTCTACTGTAAACTGATGGACCTCTCTGCCTGATGTTGCACTGTGCATGTCGATCTTGGAAATCCAGCAAGAAATATTTGCTTGAGAGAATGATCCAGCTACAGTGGCAAGTCAAAGACCTTTGCTGCAGCTCAGGAGACCCAGGCATTATTTTGATGCAGTTCACATCCTAAATTTCACTCTGTGCTATGTGCTCGTATTTTTCCCGATCAACCTGTTCAGGAATGTTCTTACACACCACTTGGGCAGGTGGGACTTGAACCCAGGATTCCTAGCTCAGAGGTAGGGACACTAGCACTATGTCTCATGAGCCCCTTTGTATCCTAAGCTATTTTTCTAATTAACCTGTTCAGAGATGTTATTACACACCTCTGGAGCAGGTCAGACTTGAACCTAGCCCCCTCAGTCCAGGGATTCGGACACTAACACTGTGCCACAAGAGGACCTTCCCCTTTGTACCCTAAAATAATGGTAAGTAAATACAGCACACCTGCCAAAAGAAATTCTGCCTAAATTGCTTTCTGCATTTTCTGTTTTTGTTTTGGATTTCCAGCATCTCAACATTTCTTTTTATTTTATGGCTCGTCCTTCACTGATTATGCTTTGCGTGCCTCAAGTCAGAAGATGTTAGGAGTAGGTGGTGAGGGCAGGAAGTGTGGGGATAAAGAAGAAAGGGATTTTGGAAGAATGACTACTGCCTCAAGCATTCCTATATCTAGGTTAACGGATTACGTTCCTGCACAGCCTTAATCAGCTGAATTGTGCTCAATGAGGTTTTGTTTATCAGTCAAGCTACCAGCTGGAATATCCCATAGGGCAGACAATATCCTGACTGGAGATGAACTACAGGTACCCATTACCTGTCCTCCACCACCCCCAATCTCCATACTGATTGTTCCTAATAATACATTCTAGAAGATCAATGACATTGATGAACATCACAAGAATGTCCAAAGCATCATTTATCTTAGATCTTAAGTTAAAGAGACAAGTGTTGTTTAAAGTTAAGTGGTATCTGGGAAGAAACAAAATAACTGTGAAGTGGCAGCAGAATTTTAGGAATTTAGTCACTACATTGCTTGGTTACTAGGTGATAATGCTCGGTGATATCCTGCAACTGATGTGAAATGAAAGAATGATGATGACTTTAAACAAGGTGGAAGAAGAAAAATAAGCATTGTAAAGAAATTATTTTATCACTTGATTTCTTATCATTCAATTTAGTGGGCAGAAATTTGTTTGAGAAGCATGACTTCGAGAGTGAACTTTGTATATTCTGACATGCATTGAAGAGATAATACTGCTTGTTATCAAAGTGACCATGGCTGACATTATGGTTAGTGGTAGGGTCAAACTGATTGAAAGTGAAAACTCCAGATACCCTGTAATCCCAGCCCTACCGTTCCATCAATGTCCTTGTCAACAGTCAACTGTGGCTATTGCTGACCATAAAGAGGTAGATGTCAACATGATCTCGACAGCTTGGATCAGTGGGCAAATCAACGGCCAATGCAGTATAATTTGGATAAATGTGAGGTTATTCACTTCGGAAGCAAAAACAAGAAGGCAGATTACTACCTGAAAGGCTGTAAATTGGGAGAGGGGAGTGTGCAGTGGGACCTGGGTGTCCTTGTGCACCAGTCGCTGAAGGTAAGCATGCAGGTACAGCAGGTGGTAAAGAAGGAAAATGGTATGTTGGCCTTCATTGTGAGAGGTTTTGAGTACAGGAGCAGGGATGTGTTGCAGTTATACAGGGCCTTGGTAAGGCCACATCTGGAATATTTTATGCAGTTTTGGTTTGCTTTTCTGAGGAAGTATGCTCTTGCTCTCGAGGGAGTGCAGTGAAGGTTTACCAGGCTGATTCCGGGGATGGCGGGTCTGACGTATGAGGAGAGATCGATCAGGTTGGGATTGTTTTCGCTGGAGTTCAGATGAATGAGGGGGGATCTCACAGAGACATATAAAATTCTAATAGGACTGGACAGGGTAGATGCAGGGAAGATGTTCCTGATGGTGGGTGTGTCCTGAACCAGGGGTCACAGTATGAGGATTCGGGGTAGACCATTTAGGAGGGAGAAGAGGAGATATTTTGTCACCCAAAGAGTGGTGAGCCTGTGGAATTCATTAACACGGGAAGTGGTTGATGCCAAAACATTGAATGTATTCAAAAGGCGGCTAGATATAGCAGTTGGAGCGAATGGGATCAAAGGTTATGAGGAGAAAGCAGGATTAGCTTATTAAGTTGGATGATCAGCAATGATGGTGAAGAATGGCGGAGCAGGCTCGATGGGCCAAATGGCCTCCTCCTGCTCCTATCATCTATATTTCTACGTTTCTATGCCGATTTTTCCAGATACTAAGCTGTCTGAGGTTGACCTCCAAGGTTCCCTGCAGTGTCTTCCACTGAAAGCCAACAGCCAGCCATGTTTCAGCCAGTGGGGAGCACTAGGAAAGGCAAAGGCAGGCACTAAGAGAGAGCACATGGGTGATTAGTATAAGTTTGTATACAATATTGCATGATTTAATTTGTAAATTTAGTTTAAAATGTTTACTTTGTGCCCACTGTCCTTGTAAGTTATCATTCTACCTCCAACCTTCTTCACTGCAGTCCTTAAACCTCCCAATCCATGACTGTCTTTTACAGAGCTGATCGAAACAAAGAAATGTATAAAATAGGAGCAGGAGTCGGCCATTCACACCTTCGAGCTTGCTCTGCCATTCATTATGATCATGGCAGATCATCCAACTCAATAGCTTGTTCCTGTTTTTCCTCAATATCTTTTGATCCTTTGGCCTCAAGTGCCATTTCCAACTCCTTCTTGAAATGATACAGTGTTTTGGTCTCAACTACTTCCTCTCCCATTCTATGGGTGAAGAAATTTCTCCTCATCTCAGCGCCAAATGAATAACCCCATATTCTTAGACTGTGAACCTTGGTTCTGGACTCCACTGCCATGGGGAGCATCCTTCCCGCATCTACCCTATCAATGTCCTAATAGAGTTTTATAGGTTTCTATGAGACTCTCTCCCACATTCATCTGAACTCCAGCAAATATGATTCTAATCGATTCAACCTCTCCTCATTTGTCAGTCGCACCATCCCAGGAATCAGTCTGGGAAACCTTTGCTGCACTCTCTCAAAAACGAGAACATCTTTCCTCAGATAAGGAGACCAAAACTGCACACAATATTCTAGATGTGATTTCAGCAAGGCTTTGTATAAAATCAGCAAGTCGTCCCTGCTCCAGTATTTGAATCCTCTCGCTATGAAAATCAACATATCATTTACTTTCTTTACTGTCTTCTGCACCTGCATGCTTTCCTTCAGTGACTGGTGTAAAAAGACACCAATGTGTCATTGCACATTCTCCTCACACAATTTATTGCCAGATAAAAATCCACCTTCCTGTTTTTGCTACCAAAGTGGATCACCTCACATCCATCCGTATTATACTGTATCTGCTATGCATTTGACCACTCACTCAGCTTGTCAAATTTATACTGAAGCATCTCTACATCCTCCTCACAGCTCACTCTCCCACCCAGCCTTGTGTCATCTGCAAATTTTGAGATATTACATTTAGTTCCCTCAGCTAAACGATTAATTTATTTCGTAGAAAGCTGGGTCCTGAGGTATCCCACTAGTCACTACTTGCCATTTGGATAAAGATCTGTTTATTCCTACTCTTTCTTTCCTGTCTGCCAACTGTTTTCGATCCAACTCAATACACTATCCCCAATCATATGCACTTCAATTTTACACAACAGTCTCATATGTGAGACTTTGTCAACAGCCTTATGAAAGTCAAAATAAACCACTTCCACTGAAATCCCTTATCAATTCTACTAGTTAACATCCTCGAGGAATTTCAATAAACTTGTCAAGCTTGATTTCCCTTTTCTAAATCCAAGCTGACTTTGTTCGCTTCTGCCATTGTTTTCCAAGTGCTCTGTTATTAATTACTTTCTAATGGACTCTAGCATTTCCCCACTCCTCATGTCAGGCTGACAAGTCTGTAATTTTTGAATTTCTTCCTACCTCCCTTTTTAAACTGAGGTATTACATTAGCTATCCAATCTGCAGGAACGTTCCAGAATCTATAGAATCTTGGACAATGACCACCAATGCATCCACTGCCTCTCAGTCCACTTCGTAAAGTAGTCTGGGATGTAGATTATCAGAGCCTGGGGATCAGCCATCGGTCTCATTGATTTCCCCAACAACAATTTCCTACTAATACTGATTTCCTTCATATTGTCCCTCTCACTAAAGCCTGTGTTCCCCAACATTTCTGGTATATTGCTTTTGAACATAGAACCAAAGTATGTATTTAGTTGATCAGCCATTTCTTTAATCCCCACAGCTGATTCCACTGTTTCTGACTATAGGGATCTACATTTGACTTCACCAATCTTTTTCTCTTCAAATAGCAACAGAATCCTTTACAGTCAGTTTTTTATGTTCCCTGCAAGTTCACTCTCGTGTTTTATTTGCCCTTTCTTAATCAATCCCTTTGTCCTCCTTTGTTGAAATCTGAGCTGTACCCACTCCTCAGCCTTGTTGTTTCTCCTGGCCAATTTATATGCCTCTTCATTGGATTTACTGCTGTCTCTAATTACCATAAAGCCATAGTTTTGTCACGTTTCCCTTTTTCACTTTTGTGCCCGACAACAATGAACAATTGCTACAGTTCACCCATGCACGGTTTGAATGTTTGCCATTGTCTTTTTGCCATCAGCCCTGTAAGTAATATTCCCCAAACTGTACAAAAAAAACAAAGAACTGCAAAAGCTGGAAATCTGAAACAAAACAAGAATTGCTGGAGAATCTCAGCGGGACTGGTAGCATCTGTGGAGAGAAGGGTCACTGGACTTGAAACATTAACTCTGCTTTCTCTCCATAGATGCTGAGTTTCTCCAACAATTTTTGATGTTGTTCCTCAACCTATCATATCCAACTTGTGTCTCATACCGTTATAATTTCGACTATTTAGGTTCAGTATCATAGTCTCAGAATCAACAATGTCACTCTCTACCTTGATGAAGAATTCTGTCATTCATTCCCAAGGGGCTTTGCGCAACTAGATTGCCAATTATTCCTTTCCCATTACACAATATCTAGTCGAGATGGCCTGTTCTCTAATTAGTTCCTCAATGTATTTAATGTTGATCTCACTCTTGCTGCAGCTGTAACATTGTATTCCTCGCTCTGTTCTATTACCCTAATGCACTTTGTATGGTATGATCTGCCTTTACTGTACACAAAACAAACTTTTCACTGTACCTAGGTACATGTGATAATAGTAAACCAAATCAAAATTCAGTGACGGTGATGCTAATAAAGGTCAAGTGGCAATAGTTAGATTCTCCCTTGTCGGAAATGGTCATTGCCTGGCACTTGTGTGGCATGAATGTTAGTTTCCATTATCAGCCCAAGCTTAGATTCTGGAAGATTCTGCTTGGTCTTTATCCCTGTGTTCCCAGTTCTGCACCATTTTGTTGTTATTAGCAACACTTTCTATATCAACTTGAAAGAACTAATATTCTTTTTGGCACTTTCAGTTGCAGCAGTGCACGTCTGCATAAGATCTCAGCATGTGTGAAAAATACAACTTAGCGTTTCAAGTATTTTATCAGTGCTAAAAGGTTTTATTTGTACCATGACTGGCATACAGTTCAATTTACCAGCGGTCAACATATAGAAAATTGAATAGCACTCCTTGTGTAATCCTACATAAACACCTTTCAATAGTGAGTTTCAGCAGTGCTGTGCAAAGTGAATTAAGCTTTTGTGCAGTGAAGAAATAGAAGGTCAAGAAGCAGTCAAGCTACCGTTATGGAGGCAGTATTCTTAAAAGTTGTTGCACACTAAAGGCCACAGCTGTTGGCTGGTGTCTGAAAAACTGTGGCAAACAGTACATTTTTTGTATCAGTGTGTGACCTTTACTCATTTGGGTTTCATTTTCTTGGGACATGTTATTGTGACACAAAAACCAAATGCAGGCCAGTTGAATACCATTATTCAGTGTTCTAAACCTTAGGGTTGACTTTGTCAATTCCTGGAGGCAAAAAGAGAACAGATAATGTGTAATTCAGCCGCAGAATTATATGTTCCAGTTGACTGTATAGGTCATGCTCATAGTGCATCTGACATATCTGTGACTAAGTCAAGTAAAGTGATGGCAGAGTAACAGAAGAGTAGAAATTGAAAAGCTTTTTGTATGATTATTGGGTATAAAATGGCCCAACATGTATAAATTTTCAGTATGACTGCCTGAACTTTGTTTGAGCAGATGTTGGCTGGTGAAGAGTGAGATCCCACTGGATCCACGCATTTACTTTATGGTATCTACCTGTGTACTTTACCTGGCAACACACTCATGCTGCCAATGCAAATAATCTCATCCCTGTGGGCTAGAACTCCATCCTACTCCACAGTTTTATGATTGCCCACCCTACTTCCATACCATACCTAGTACTACTCGCTGAAGTTCAGACCAATGACGGGGGGATCTCATAGAGACTGATAAAATTCTAACAGGGCTAGACAGGGTAGATGCAGGAAGGATGTTCCCGACAGTGGGTGTGTCCAGAACCAAGGGTCATAGTATGAAGATTCAGGGTAGATCATTTAGGATGGAAGTGAGGAGACATTTCTTCACCCAAAGGGTGGTGAGCCTGAGGAATTCATTACCGTAGGAAGTATTTGACACCAAAACATTGAATAGTATTCAAGAGATGGCTAGATATAGCACTTGGGGTGAATGGGATCACAGGTCATGGGGAGAAAGCAGGATTAGGCTGTTGGGTTGGACGATCAGCCATGATCATGAAGAATAGCAGAGCAGGCTCAAGGGGCCAAATAGCCTCCTCATGCTCCTGTCTTCTATATTTCTGTGTAAATCTTGTTGCTAAGCTGTAACTTTGGGCTTCAGCTAGTGAAACAAGGCTGATTATTAATATGCTTGAGGATCAATTTTGGGCCAGCCTCAGGCTTCCTAGTGCAGCTGCCTTAGTATTTAAGATAACAAGGTGTAGAGCTGGATGAACACAGCAGGCCAAGCAGCATCATAGGAGCAGGAAGGCTGACGTTTCGGGCCTAGACCC
>NW_025973903.1:0-8795 GCF_021869965.1 Rhincodon typus
CTTTCTGAAGAAGGGTCTAGACCTGAAACGTCAGCTTTCCTGCTCCTCTGATGCTGCTTGGCCTGCTGTGTTCATCCAGCTCTACACCTTGTTATCTCAGATTCTCCAGCATCTGCAGTTCCTACTATCTCTGTAATGTATTTTAGTCAACTTTATGACCTGCTATTTTAAATTTGTCACTTCTTTGTAATATGATTTTTTTTTCAAATTACCTTCTTCAGTTTAAGCATACTGTACTTGAATAGGCTTTGTGGCATTGATTAAAGTCTTCTTCGAAAGATGCACCTGATATGAAGCACCTAGAGGCGTTTTATTACCTTAGAAGTGCTATATAAATGCAGGTTGGAGTTGTTGATAGGAGCTCATTTTTAAAGCTGCAGATCCCAAATCATTTTTTCATGCAAATGAGCAAATGATGAGCATTTTGAGAACCTGCTCCACTTTTCTGGTTGAAAATCAGCATTGGTTAGACCCATTTTTTTTACAAAGGAATGATATCTTTAAGATGAGATGGTTTGCTTGATCCATTAGGAAAGATCTTCACAGTGTATTCAGTTTCAAACTCATTGCAGGCTTCACACCAGAAGTGAAAGGGGTTCCACTCTCTCAAGGAGCAGCCTGTATGTGACAATGTATTGTGCCACTCGATGCCCAGTATCCTTGCAGCGGTTATGAGATCTTCAGTCTGTGGCACTGCACTATCCCAATTGTACTTGAACCTCCACAGCAAGTGGCTGTTGTAGAAATAAGAGTCATCAGTTCAATACATGCTACCATACGACTCCAGTGTAATCCATGTGTGCACATACCGGAAGCTATTTTTCGACCACAAATGTGATGGTGCAGAACTTTGAGATGGTGAAACCAGGTTCTCGCTGCCTTGATCCCTGCAGCACTTGGCAAGTTTTCAGTGAAACTTCACTGATGTCTACTGTATGCTGTGCAACGTCCCATCTAGAGGGACCAGCTGTAGCCAGCAGATGGGACCAGATCAGGACCAGGAACACAAGGAGGAGGAGGAGTAGATGGACCAGGAAGCTGGGGAGAAGGGTGAAGAAGTGAGGCGACCAGCACACCATTTTCCACCTGAGTTGTGGCTGAAGAACACATCTGATCACCAGTAACTGCAGCCCAATTCCTCATTCACCACCAGGTCTGCACCTTGTCTTCCCTCTATTCCTGACCATCACTCAGCCACAAGGCAAAAGGAGTGCAAGATCTTACTAAGTATCAATTCTGAATTATGTGGAGTGTTAGTACCTGTGCTGCTGGCTGTGAGTGTGACCCTCAGTAAGATAGTTAAGCCTTCCTCCTCCTCCTCTTCCTGTGGTTCCCACTGTCCAGCCAGAGTTTAGCAATCTGGATTGAGGGAGGAACAAGGCTGCGGATGTGGAGAAGGAAGGAAAGTAAAGGGGTTATGCTCATACCTTCCACTGCTTGTTAATCAGTAGAGACTTGGGTGTGGGTAAGGTGGGTCCTGAGAAGCAGGATTAGTATGAGAATGCTGTCACCTTCAGTGGCCTCTGCCCTTCCTTCCTTTAGCAATGGGCATCTTTCTCCTCGTGGGGACCCATCCCCTTTGTGGGTGTGAGGACATGCTGATATACCTGCCCTCTTTGATCAGTCTCCACTGCTTGTAGTTACATGTCACCTTCTGTTGCAAGAGGGAGGGCGACTGTGCTTTGATTGTTTTGCCCTTGATGGTTAAGTCGCTGCCAGTGCAGGTAAGGCTGTGAAATGTAGCTGTGAGGTTTGCTCCAGCGTGGGAGTCTGATGAATCTTATAAATACCCAAGTCATTGTTGATAGTAATTGTTGGTGAGTGATGGGTGGTTGAGGTTAGTGGGATGGAAAGGAAATGACATTCCAACCTGCACTCACTGACAACAACAACTTATATTTAGAAAGTGCCTTGATAATAAAATGTGCTTCGTAGGATCGTAATAAAGCAAAATCTGATACTGAGCCACAAAGTGACATTAGGACAGATGTTCAAAGGTTAATTAAAGAGATTGGTTTAGGGGGCACTTTAAAGCAGGAAGGTTCTGGAAAGAGGGGTTTAAGGTGGAAATCTCAATATTTGGGATCTTGACAGCTGATGGGATGGTTGTCAATAGTGAAGCAATTGAACATTTCCATGAAGCCAGATGTCAAGGAGGGCAGCTATCTCAAATAGGACTGAAGATGGAGAAGATTGCAGAGGTAGAGACGGATGAGGCCTTGGATGGATTTGAGAGCAAGGCCGAGAATTCTACAAAGTATTGCTTCACCAGGATCCACAAACATGGGCTGTTCACTGGGTGAACCAGACTTGGTGCAGAGTTTTGGATGACCTCACATTTATGAAGGGTGGATTGTGGGATACCAGCCAGGAGTATCATGTTTGAAGGTAACAGAGGCAGAGCTGACTGTTTAGCAACAGCTGAACCGAGATGGGGGTGAAGTCAATCAGTGTTATGGACATGGGAAAAGACTACCTTAGTGATCGATATAAGGTTGAATATATAATCTTGACCACTCATGCCAAATCACTGAAAACTTTTGGAACTGCATCCAGGGGCTCCTGTCACTGACCTCCACAGCTATTAGCTCCCACTGCCTCGGAACATGTGTCTGCCGATTGAGGAGATTTTTCCTGCGTTTCATCTTTCACATAAGAACAGTCTGTGCAGCATCTGTAAACCTCGCTCTCCAATGTTGTTATTTAATTAATATTTCCGAGTTCGGGTTCGGCTGATAAAAGGATTCTGAGCGTCTGCTGTAGCCACAGTAGAGTTCCAGCCAGGCACCCAGCCAGTGAGCAGTGTGGTTCGCACGAGCTGGCCATGCTGTCGTGTAAAACAACAGGCAGTGTGCCATTCCCATGGCAGCCTGCATTGCAACCAACAGGCAGGGACTAATCACTCATCACGATCCTATGGTCAGTTCCACAGGCAATCAGATTTTACCCCCATGATTCAGTTAAGGAGCAAAACCAAAAAAAAATGCAAACAAAATTGCTGGAAGAACTCAGCAGGTTTGGCAGCATCTGTGGAGAGAAAACGGAGTTACTGTTTCCAGACCAGTACTCTTCATCAGAACTGATAGCCGCTAGGAAAATGTGGTATTTATGCTAAAGGTGAGGAGGGGTGAAGGAGATGTGAGCGAGAGATGAAACAAGTATGAAAAGTACAGAAAATGCCTTAAATTTCCAATTAAGCAAGATGATCAAACTGCCCATCTGATGATGGTCAAAGTAGTTATTAGCTCTTTCATACTGACCTTGTCTGTACACAGTAAGCTGATCTTAGTCAGGATGGACAGCTGTAGGGAGTAAACAGTGGCCTCAGTGAGTCTGTTTTGGGGTGCCCCACCCACCCAACCACCCCACACACATCCTATCCCTGCAACCCTGCACTGTTGGGTCAAGATTTCAAGTGAATGATCCAAAATGTTAACTTCATGATGGCCAATCCACCCAACCTGCACATCTATGGACTGTGGTAGGAAACTGGAGCACTCAGGGGAAACCCACGCAGACACAAGGAGAATGGGTAAACACCACACAGACAGTCAGCCAAGGCTGGGATCAAGTCCCTGTGCCCTGTGAGGCAGCAGTGCTAACCACTGAGGCAGCAGTGCTAACCACTGAGCCACCGTGTCACCCCAATGATCACTGCCTAAACTCTCAAGCAAGGAATGACCAAGTGATGCATAGATTGTTCCTGGAGGCGTGTAACCCAGCAAGAAGTCAGTACTTTCAGGGAAGAAAGAGGACAGCAGAAGGTAATGTTAGACAAAGGGGATAAAGAGAGAAGGAAACCAGAGAGGGTGGGACATCAAGGTCTGTCTGTCCCAGGGAGAGAGGTCAGGGTCTGGCTGTCCCAGGGAGGGAGGTCAGAGCCTGGATGTCCCAGGGAGGGAGGTCAGGGCCAGGCTGTCCCAGGGAGGGAGGTCAGGGTCTGACTGTCCCAGGGAGGGAGGTCAGGGTCTGACTGTCCCAGGGAGAGAGGTCAGGGTCTGACTGTCCCAGGGAGGGACGTCAAGGTCTGGCAGCCTGAAGTAGGCTCACAGGATCAGTGTGTAGGATCATGATGATAGAGGGAAGGTCAACCTCTCCTTAAGGCATCTTCTGCCCAGAGGAAGGAGATAACGGTTGATTGAGAGAAGGTCAGTGATGGGAGAGTCAAGGTTACTGAGGGGAGGTCAAGGGTGAGAGAAGAAGGCTGAGGGTTGACAGGTGTGATGTTGGGGAGCTCCAGTTTGGCAGACACTTGATTAAGGCTTACAGAAGGCTTGCAGAATGGAAACGCATCTGGGTGCTGTTTAAATATGGTGCTGGAACTGTTCTTTTTTTCATTCGTGGGATATGGGCTTCGATAATTAAACCAGCATTTATTGCCCATCCTTAGTTGATATTGAGAAGGTGATAGTGAGCTGCCTTCTTGAATCACCGCAGTATAAAGTGTGTGGGTACATCCATGTTGTGGGTTGGAAGGTAGTTCTGTGATTTTGACCCAGCGACAATGAAGGAATGGCGATATATTTCCAATTCAGGATGGTGAGGGGCTTGGAGGGAACGTGCAGGTGGTGGTGCTTCCATATATTTGCTGCTGTTCTCCTTCTAGATGGTAGTGGTTGTAGATTTGTAGGTGTTGTGTAAATTTGTGCCATGCATCCTGCAGATAGTACACATGGCTGCTACTGAGCGTCGGTGGCGGAGGGAGTGAATGTTTGCAAATGTGGTGCCAATCAAGCGGGCTGCTTTGTCCTGGATTGTTTGAAGCTTCTTGAGTGTAATTGGGGCTGCACCCATTCACAAGGTGGGAGTATTCAATCACGCTTCTGATTTCCGGTTTGTAAATGGTTTTGGGGAGTCAGGAGGTGAGTCACTCGCTGTGGTATTTCTAGCTTCTGACCTGCTGTTGTAGCCAGTGTGTTTATATGGCAGGTCCAGTTCAGTTTCTGGTAAATTGTAACTCCCAGGATGTTGATTATGGGGAAGTTCAGCTATTGTAAAGCCATTGAATGTCGGCTGGTAATGGTTAGATTTTCTCTTGTTGGAGATGGTCATTGTCTGGCACAAATGTTATTTACTACTTGTCGCAGTAAAGTCTATGTGGAAATTGACCTTTGAAGCTGCTAAAAAAACAATGGTTGATCTGTACGCAGAGTAGAAAATAGAAACGTAGGAATTGTAGCAGGTTTAGGCTATTTGGCCCATCAAGTCCACTGCACCATTCAACATGAACATGGCTGATCCTCGATCTCAACACCATTATTCCCATACAGTTGAAACCCTCAGCTTTTTCTAGAAATGTATCTATGTTTTTCTTAGATATATTCAGTGACCTCACCTGCACAGCCTTTTGTGACAGAGAATTCCACAAATTCACCACCCTTTGAGTGAAGAAATTTCTCCACATTTCAGTGCAAACGGATCTACCCCATAATCCTGAGAGTGTGAGGCTTTGTTCGAAGCCCCTGGCCAGCAGAAACATCATCCTGAATCAGTCTGTCCAGCCGTGCCAGAAATGTATACATTTCAATGAGAATCCTCCCCCCTCCAGTGTTCTAAACCCCAGTGCTTACAGACCCAGACAACCCAGTCTCTCTTCATACAACAAACTTGCCATCCTCAAAAAAAACTCCAGTACTGTAGGTTTGTCAAACACGATTTCCCCTCAATAAATCTGTGTTAACTTTGTGTAATACTGCCGGTGTTATTTCAGTACCCTGTTATCATATCCTTTTTAATAGAATCTAGCAATTTTCCTAATACTGACGCTGAACTAACCAGGCTGTAATTCCTGGTTTTCTTCCTCCCTCTTTTTTTTAAACAGTCCGGTTACATTTGCTACCCTCCAATTTGTGGAACTGTTCCAGAATCTACAGGATTTCAGACGGTGACAACCAACACATCCACTATTGACCCTGGGATTAGACCTGGCAGATTTATCAGCTTTAAATCTCATTAAATTCTCCAACACTTTTTTTCACTAATACTAATTTCTTTGAATTCCTCCTTCCCAAAAGACCTTTGCTTCCTTTGCACTTCCGGGAGGTTATTTGCGTCTTCTATGAAGACAGAACAAAAATAGTTGTTTACTTGCTCTGCCATTTCCTTGTTCCCTATTTTCAATTCTCCTGTTACAGACTGTAAGGAGCTGGCATTTGTTTTCATTAATCTATTTGTTTTTACATCCTTGAGGAACCTCTTCGAGTCTATATTTGTGTTCCTTGCAGGGTCACCCCATACCCTCATTTTTACCTTCTTAATCAACTTCGCATTTCCTTGCTGAATTCTGAACCGCCCCAATCCTCAGGCTTGCTCTTGTCTCACAGATTTTAGGGGCTCTTACCTCACTCGCTCCTCTCGGTGATCTGACTGCCTGTCTCAGAGCCTGTACCTCACTCGCTCCTCTCCATGATGCTGACTGCCTGTCTCAGAGCCTGTACCTCACTCGCTCCTCTCCATGATGCTGACTGCCCCCGTGGGATGTTGCCATCTTGAAATGTGAAATAAAAACAAAACATCAGTAATTCATATTAAATTGAGTGCCATGGTCTATTGAGTAAATTAATTGTACAAAGACATCTTTAACCAGTATCAATGTATTTTAAAGCCACCAAATCGGTTGTGCTTGACAAAGAGTTCATCAAATTCATTCTGAGGCATATAACAGGTGTAGAGAGCCGGGATCAAGTGAATCCTAAGAGGAATATAAGGGCAGTAGGAGTATACTTAAGAGGGAATTCAAGAGGACACAAGGGGGACATGAGATAGTTTTGGCAAATAGAGTAAAAGAGAATCCAAAGAGATTCTATAAGTACATTAAAGGCAAAAAACTAACTATGGAGAGAGTAGGGCCCTTTAAAGACCAACATGACCATCTATGTGTGGAACCATCGGAGATGGGTGAGATACTAAACAAATATTTCGTGTCAGTATTTGCTGTGGAGAAGGACATGGAAGGTAGTCAACTTGGGGAAATAAATAATGTTTTGAAAGAGTTTATATTACAGAAGAGGAGGTGCTGTAGGTCTTAAAACGCATAAAGATCGATCAATCCCTGGAAGGTAGTAGACAGAGGGTGGTGGTGGAAGGTTGCTTTTCAGACTGGAGGCCTGTGACCAGTGGTGAACCACAAGGATCGGTGCTGGGTCCACTGCTTTTTGTCATTTATATAAATGATTTGGATGTGAATATAGAAGGCATGGCTAGTAAGTTGCAGATGATACCAAAATAGGTGGTGTAGTGGACAGTGAAGAATATTATCTCAGATTAAAATGGGACCTTGATCAGATGGGCCCCGATGAGCTGAGGAGTGGCAGATGGAGTTTAATATAGAGAAATGTGAGGTGCTGCTTTTTGGAAAGGCAAGTCAGGGCAGGACTTACACAGTTGATGAGGAGTGTTGTCAAGCAAAGAGATTGAAGGGTAGAGAGGCATAGTTCCTTGAAAGTGGAGTTGCAGGTAGACAGGGTGCTGAAGAAAGCTTTTGGCATGCTTGTCTTCATTGGTCGGAACATTGAGCATAGAAGTTGGGATGTCACTGTTGCAGCTGTACACGATATTAGTGAGGCCATTTTTCGAATACTGCGTACAATTCTGGTTGCCCTTCTCTAGGAAGAATGATGTTAAACTGGAGGGGGTGCAGAAAAGATTGCTGCAGCTGGAGGGTTTGAGTTGTAGGGACACGTTGAATAAACTGGGGCTTTTTACCCTGGAGTGTCAGAGGCTGATGGGGAAGCGACCTTACAGAGGTTTATAAAATCATGAGGGGCATGAATAGAGTGAATAGCCAAGGTCTTTATCCCAGGGTGGGAGGGCCCAAAACGAGAGGGCATCGGTTTAAGGTGAGAGGGGAAAGATTTAAAAAGGATCTGAGGGGTAACTTCTTCACACAAAGGGTGGTGCATGTATGAAGTGGTGGAGGCTGGTACCATTACAACATTTAAAAAGCATCTTGATGGATATATGAATGGGAAGGGTTGAGAGGGATATGGGCCAAATGCCGGCAAATGGGACAAGGTCAGATTGGGATGTCCAGTAGGCATGGACAAGTTGGAATGAAGGGTCTTTTCTCGTGCTGTCTGACTCTGTGAGTCACTTTGCAATGGCATCTTCAAAAACATCATATTGTAGAGCAGATGTGACACTTTCTCCACAATGAACCATGTTCATTTGATGGCTATTTTGGATTTTGATCAATCCGATGACAGTTTATGCACCATTGGTTTCCCACATTTGATTATGAAACCACACAAAATATCAAGTGTTCCCAATCTTTGTGAAGCTTTATTCACTGTCAACTGTACATTTCATTCGATGCAAATGCGATCCTTGAATGGCTAATTGAGACATGCTCCAAAAATTTAATGACAGGTAGTAAACATTTGGTATAACTGGAATATGGGTGTTATTTCTGTGGATTTTACCAAAATCTGAACCTGTCCCGCTGGGATACCTATCTTACACATTCATCAATCCAAACCAATCACTTCTGTCCTCATCTATCCAATCGTTGTCATGGACAGACACAAAAATTCCTGTAAGGAATGTTTTCCTCAGTGTGGGTTTATATTTGAAAATTGACATGGATTTGATTTTGATCCACTGAACATGCCTGCTGATACCATCGTTTCTATCCTTACATAATTTTCACTGGACTTGTATATCATTCCACAGTTGGTTGTTGGATATATGGAAACTTATGTTGAAAGTAACACACACACACACACTCTCTCTCACACACACACGCACACACTCTCTCTCACACACACACACGCGCACACTCTCTCACACACACACAC